>NC_045154.1:17180992-17185992 GCF_900700415.2 Clupea harengus
CCACATTATGGCGGTTGGGAGGAAATTACTGCTTGGCTGGTGGCAATCTATGTGCGCAAGCTAACACTGTCTCCATAATGAAAATACACAAATGGTTAATGGCTGCCTCTTGATTTGGAAAAAGAATAAGGAGTCGGCTGTTCATTTAACACTGCGCGCTCGCTGGCCCTCGGGTTGGTGGAGTGCATCAAGCTCCAGGAAACACACAAATATATGATCCATTTTATTTCAAATGTTTTTTTCTTTTTCTCCATAAAGTTCAAGGAAAGAAATACAATCTCTTTGCTGTTATTTCAATGACACTCCCGGGGCAGACATTCATAGAGACCCAGCCATGCTCTCAAACTTCATCTCACTTAATGGCTGATTTGACTACAAGTTAAAGTGATATCAAATGTAGGTATTTGCATATCTGAATGTTTGCCAACACATGCATATGCATGGGCATGTACAGGTTTTACAGTGAAGTTCAATCAACTATTTTACTTATGGGAGTCAATGATTTAGTTGAGTATGGTCACAGACACACACTCACACACACACATACACACACACACACACACATTTGGATTATTTACTCGGGTTAACTATTCAAATGAAGACCATTTTCAAATTCTAACTGTACAGATGTGCTTTAAACATGCAGCTCCCAATTATTAGGGAGACAGGGAGGTATCCGGCCAAATGTTTTGCTTAAACTTGAGATGCCAAGGATTCTGAGACCCATAGTGACTGGTCTACACCTGCCTCTGTGTCGGTCTGATACTTTAAGAGCTTCGTTAAATAGGCTTCACAACACACATGATGACAGGCATGGAAACACAAACACCCATGCAAACAATTCAACGCATTAATACAATTCTGTAAGCGTCTTTCTGGTCATTGTTTTTATTCGGAAGCGTTCAAAGTTTTCAATATGTCTAGTATTTAAGTGTTCCAGTATTTTCTGGTGCTGAGTATAAGGTTAGCCGTGATGCTATGGACGGTGGTCTGAATAGCTGTGAACGCTGTTGCTAACAAAGACACGAGGCGATGAGAGTTAGGGTGTACAGATTCCTTCAGCCCCTTTCTATGTCTATTGTATGAGTTCCTTTCAGAATGACATACTCGGCGGGACAGGGTGAAGGATGTACTCTCATTCTCCTCACTGATAGCTAGCGTGTGTAATAGCTAGCGTGTTTAATAGCTAGCGGCGTGTTTACTGGGAGCTTTGGTCCATTACCATGTCTGAGAGAAGGAATGCTATTTGTAATACACAAAATGCAGCACGTCCCTATTGACTATGAGCGTGAGTGCTTAGCGCTGGGTCCAAAGAATGGCATGTGGTAGAGCCCTGAGTCGACAGCCGTTTGTGTTTTGTTAGCCAAACATCCAGTTTGAAGACACATCCAGTCTGAACACACATCTAATCTGAACACACATCAAGTTTGAACACACATCCAGTCTGAACACACATCCAGGCGCGACGGTAGTGTCACAGATGACATGGAGTGTCATAGCTAAATGGGTCGTCTTTTCACATCTTCACATCCAGTCTTCCTGCAGCTCCACTGGTAGAGCAACTTATTGCATTTTTTCTCAATTGCTTACACCCTCGGTTCCCAAACTGGAGATTGAATGTCTGAAGGGGTACGGGACTGTAAAAAGTTTGGGAACCACTGGCTTACACTATAACTGGGCCTTATGGCCTTCTGAGCATCTGTAGATAGTCTATAGGTGACATATATAGCCTGCATTTGGTAGATGTACATAATATATATACAGACATCCGGTGGTAAATACATGATACAGACAAGACCAGTTTAGTGGGTATACACTGTGCTGATAGGGTTACTATTACAGGGGTAAGGGGAGTAAGAATAGAGAAACATGTCGATGGTGGCAATAATATATATTGTATATAAATGCTAGCATAGGGTATGAGGTAGAGTAAGTGTACAACAGTGCGGTGGCGGTGGGTGCAATTGGCCGAGGGTTTCCACAGGTAGACCGGGTGGAGAGATTACAGCAGCGTCCCATAGCGAAGATAGTCTAGATTAGGAGAGAAAGAAAAAGAACAGAGTGAGTGGGTTATTATAGACATTAGCAATGTGATACGAAAGGAGAGGGAGAGGGAGAGAGAGAGAGGCTGCCTGGCTGGGTGTATTTTATTTAGTATTTAGTTGGCTGGTGACAGTCGCAAAACGCGCCGTGTGCTGTACCCGGGATCTCCCGCACTCCTTCACGGTACAACATACGCTGTCTGTAGCCCAGTTTTTGTTGATTAGGGGGGTATTGTATTGCATGTGTTTAGCTATGCTGGCATTTAGCATTTAGTTTGGTTTGGCATTTAGTTTGGTTTAGCATTAGTTATGTTTAGTTATGCTGGCATTTAGCAATTAGTTTGGTTTGGTACATATGGAGATTTTAGTCGTAAGCTTTGTTAGGGTTGCAGGGTACAACATACGCTGTCTGTAGCCCAGTGATATACGTTTTTTTTCTTTTTTTTTTTTTTCTTGTGTGTTCAGATATGTCTAGTTATGCTTGTTGACTGGCTGGTCCAGCAGGTGATTGGTTTGTTGACGCAATTACTTATGGCTATAGGATGCACTAAAGAGGAATGTCTTTAGTCTTGATTTGAATATAGGTAGGGTGTCTGCATCTCGGATGGAGGCAGGGAGATTGTTCCAGAGGAGGTGGGCTCGGTAGCTAAAGGCTCTGCCTCCTACTGTGGTTTTTGATATTCTTGGAATTACAAGGAGGCCTGCACTCTGGGAACGGAGCGGTCTTGGAGGGCGGTAGGGGACAACTAGGTAGTTTGGAGCCAGGTCATTATAGTCTATAGGGGACAATCCAAATAAGGTGTGTTTATAGATGTGTGTCTAGATACTTACACTATTCGTTAGTGTTCTCTGCCTTTTATTCTGGGTTGGTGTGTGGGAGCTCATCTCACACTAATGCTCAGATTTGAGATAACCTCTCTTTATGTGTATAGTGTTTCTGTCAGGGAACTGTGCTCATGTTGTCTGTGCTTACAACTAGAACAGGGCCAGATCAAAGTCGGAGTTCTCCATTATCTGTGTGTCCGCTCCTCTCCGTCTCCCTCCAAGCCACCGTAGATCCTCCATCCATCCATCCATCCATCCATCCATCCAGCTTACGACGCGGCTCAGTCGACAGTTATTGATTCTTCTTCTCAATTAAATAAGGCTTTGCTCTCTCCGCACGAATACCAAGAGACCCCCCCATCCGACACAATATCCATTCAGCTCCAACCAAATAAACGATCAGTCCCACTGGAAAATGAATTTGTCTCGTGTTGTTAAAATGACTATAATTGCGAGCCACATACTGGGCGAAATTGGAAAATGATATTAACGTTACATTCGCTAGGTGCGATATCCATTTGTCCAAGTCAATAAGAAGTGTCATTAAAATCTGCCATAAAAGACTCTCAGCTTATTTATCGTAAATTCAAAGACGCTCATGGAGAACATTTCCCCAAACTGATTACTTCAGACATTACAATGCCTCCGCATTAAACCTCTCAAATGGGAAGGCTCCTCACAAAGCCAGTTTACCTCATCTGCATAGCCATCTTCTTTATGGCTGAGCTTTCACAAGGAGGCAGGCAGGAGGTGATCACAATAATGATGCCATCACATTACCTCTCAATTTAGGAGCAGGGAAATATGGCAGAGTGGAGTATATTAAAACACAAACAGATCGGAGAACAACTTCTGCAATGTCTCAAAAGTTTCAAAACTCTCACTGACATCATCAGGTAACTAGTCTATGAGGCCTTCCTTTTATAAAATACAAAAATGCAAATTTGGGGTACTCAGTTGTGACAGCTGGTCAGTTTGAATGTAGGGTCCGAGTCTCAGTTTGAATGTAGGGTCTGAGTCTCCGTTTGAATGTAGGGTCTAAGTCTCATAATGTATTGTTTGTGTGTTGTGTTTATGTATGTATTAATGTATGTGTTTATGTATGTACAACTGTATATATGTATGTGTGTGTGGGTGTATGTTTGTATGTAAACATTCCTCCAAAAATACCTCTTTTTAATGATTTTGTTGCCGTTTCGTGATTTCTGTTAAGAAAAAATTGTTCTTCAGGCTAATAGAACTCTAAAGTTTCAGGTGTTGCGTAGCAACCCATTACTTGCTGACTTCAAGTTACAATGAGTCTGTTATGTTAAATGACCGGACTACTTGCGGAATGATATGAAAGATGTGAATTAGAAGCACAAAACCTGTTGCCAATGACAGCGGTCAATATCTTTTCGCAGCGTTGAATATCAAGAAATTACGGACCTGCGAATGTTGGGGTGGCCCATTCAAATCTACGGAACATTTTGGAACATTCTGAAGAGCCGTATAATAAGTATATATACTGTATATGTATGTATGTATGATTTATCATTTATGTATCATTTGCCGTGTGTGGATGTGAGACAGAATGAGACAACAATGAGACAAGAATTAGACAACAATCCAGAAAAGCAAAGTGCAGACATTTGAAAGTCTATGGTGGATGTTACGGAGTTCATGTGTCTGTAGGTCAAAGTTTTTGAGAGAGAGAGTGGGAGAGAGAGAGAAAGAGGTAGAGAGGGATAGAAAGAGAAAGAGGGAGGTAAAGGCAAATGGAGACATTGTGTGTGTGCGCGTGAGTGTGTGTGTGTGTGTGAGTGTGCATGTGTGTATGACAGTATCTGTGTGTGTGTGTGTGTGTGACAGTATCTGTGTGTGTGTGTGTGTGTGTGTGTGTGTCTGCCTGCTATGAAATGACAGTCCTGCAGGTAGAATGAGAGCCTGCTGAGTGTGGCCCGGCTGCTCAGAGGCAAGCACTCACCTCGTATGCCTGGGAATTATGGGCTGGCCTGTTGCCCACGGAAACCAGATTTATACGTGACCCCGGACATGGCCTCCCCCCGACGGTCGACAAATTTGATCACATCCACTTTCCCCGGCTCAGGAGGAGAGTGTGTGTGTGTGTGTGTGTGTGTGTGTGTGTGTGTG
>NC_045154.1:17193492-17208492 GCF_900700415.2 Clupea harengus
ATCTTAATAGACGGGGAGTCAATAGCCTCGATCAGACAAGCAAGGAAGCTGTTCTGTATAGAGCTATTGAAACGCAACATGTCAAGGCCTTTATATAAATAAATATATAGAGAGAGTGTGTGCGTGTGTCTCTCTCTCTCTCTCTCTCTCTCTCTCTCTCTCTCTCTCACACACACTCTCTCTTTCTCTCTTACACACACACACACACTCTCTCTCTCTCACACACACACACACTCTCTCTCTCTCACACACACACACACACACACACACATACACACACTCACACACCGATAATGGGAGCTGGCACTTTAGGGGCGAAGCCTCACCATTAGGCACTGCCAGTGTACTGCCCTTCTGCACAGGCGGAGATGGCAGCATTGAGCTGACCCATACACACACATACACAGACACACACACACACACACACACACACACACACACACACAGTGTACTGACCTTCTGCACAGGCGGAGATGACAGCATTGACGAGCTGACCCATACACACACACACCCACACACACACACACATACACACAGTGTACTGACCTTCTGCACAGGCGGAGATGACAGCATTGACGAGCTGACCCATACACACACACACACACATACACACACACACACACACACACACACACACACACACACTCACACACACACACACACACACACACAAACACACACAGTGTACTGACCCTCTGCACAGGCGGAGACAACAGCATTGGCGAGCAGACCCAGCAGAGATCATTAAAAGACTCTAAGGAGAGCGCCATGGCAATTAATTAAACTTATTGCGCAGAGTGAATGACGGGCTGCCCGTGGTGTCCAGGAGCGCTTGAGAGAAGAAGAGAATGACTGTCCACACACACTCCGGGCACTCAAACACTCTTCATATCATCTTCTATTGTGAGCTGCTCCTGGCTGCCAGTGGTAGCTCAATGGAGACGCTTCTACTTTAATGCAGGAGGTAATTACACATGGGTTGTTTTGTGCTCTTGAACAAGGAGAAGCTGAAACTTCAGGGAAAGCAAGCGCAAGGACCATGAAGAAAGGAACTCTGAGGGTGGAAGAGAAGGAATGATGTTAACTTGATTATGTGTGTAACACGTGATTATGTTAGCTTGATTATGTTATCTTGATTATTTGTGTAACACATGATTATGTTAGCTTGATTATGTGTGTAACACGTGATTATGTTAGCTTGATTATGTTAGCTTGATTATGTGTGTAACACGTGATTATGTTAGCTTGATTATGTTAGCTTGATTATGTGTGTAACACATGATTATGTTAGCCTGATTATGTTATCTTGATTATTTGTGTAACACATGATTATGTTAGCTTGATTATGTGTGTAACACATGATTATGTTAGCTTGATTATGGTAGCTTGATTATGTGTGTAACTGTCGTGGCGAAAACCAGCCACTCTCGCAATTCCACAATCAATAATCAAAAGGCCACATGTGTTGATCTGAGGTTTATTGTAGTCATTAAGCCACAAAAAGGAGATGGTCCATGGATTAGCTCGATCTCATTGTATGAATGTCTGGTCAGACTTTTCAAAGGATTCCTAGTTCTTCCCACTCTCTTGTGTTTGGCTGTTCTCCAAGGCCAATCAGAACTAACCCCATTCTCTAACTTTTACTCCTAACTTCTCTCTCTCTCTGTGTGTGTGTGTGTGTGTGTGTGTGTGTTTGGCACCACCCCCCTTTCCTGGGACCCTTATAGCAAAGTCAATGAATCTTGTCTCCATCCCGGCTATCTCCCTCTAAGCAGTCAACTGTGTGGTATTGTTTGTCAGCCATTTTGAATGAGGCTTTTCATATGCTTATATATGCATAGGCTTATGAATTAATCCATGTTCATCAACTTATAAAAAATGTCCAACATAACACATGATTATGTTAGCTTGATTATGTTAGCTTGATTATGTGTGTAACACATGATTATGTTAGCTTGATTATGGTAGCTTGATTATGTTAGCTTGATTATGTGTGTAACACATGATTATGTTAGCTTCATTATGTGTGCAACACATGATTATGTTAGCTTGATTATGGTAGCTTGATTATGTTAGCTTGATTATGTGTGTAACACATGATTATGTTAGCTTCATTATGTTAGCTTCATTATGTGTGTAACACGTGATAATGTTAGCTTGATTATGTGTGTAACACATGATTATGTTAGCTTGATTATGGTAGCTTGATTATGTTAGCTTGATTATGTGTGTAACACGTGATTATGTTAGCTTGATTATGTGTGTAACACATGATTATGTTAGCTTGATTATGGTAGCTTGATTATGTTAGCTTGATTATGTGTGTAACACATGATTATGTTAGCTTCATTATGTTAGCTTGATTATGTGTGTAACACGTGATTATGTTAGCTTGATTATGTGTGTAACACATGATTATGTTAGCTTGATTATGGTAGCTTGATTATGTTAGCTTGATTATGTGTGTAACACATGATTATGTTAGCTTGATTATGTTAGCTTGATTATGTGTGTAACACGTGATTATGCTAGCTTGATTATGTTAGCTTGATTATGGTAGCTTGATTATGTGTGCAATACGTGTGACGTGTGACACGTAATCGTGTGTTACTGTGCTTTAAACAAAAACATTTTTGAAGTGGACAACTGGTTATTGATTGTTCCCACCTTCAAATAACAATACAGTTGTGTAATCTGTCTGTAATCTATGTCTAATTTCTGTGTATAATCATAATCATAATAAAAATAATCCAGAAATTCCAGGACAGTTATTTTTGCTGTATTATTACAGTAACAAGAGACAAATGTAACCCGCATTTGGCAATTGCAGGAAATCCTTGAATTAGCATGAATTTGCGAAATTCACAAGATAGCAATATCTGGAGAGACTGAACTCCTGAGGCAGCAGTGCATAGTTGTATTCAGGAACCAGCTGTGGCCTTTTTTGGATTCATGATTTTGGAATATCACAGCCAAAACATCACAGCTATGTGGGCAGCTTACACACACACACACACATCAAGAACATGTAATCAGGTCAATGAAATCATTACATCCTCACACCACGCAACATGCACGCTATGCAAAGCATTCATCAGCTTGCTAACATCACAAAGCCCAGCTTGTGTATGTGTGTGTGTTGGAGGGGGATGTGTGTGTGTGTGTGTGTTGGAGGGGGATGTCTGTTGTGTGTGTGTGTGTGTGTGTGAGTGTGTGAGTGTGTGTGTGTGTGTGTGTGTGTGTGTGTGTGTGTGTGTGTGTGATAGTAGGGGGGCAGGTAACTGTTGACACTGGTGTTGGAAACTCTACTGTTGGGGGGGAGGCCATTAGTGCACTTGTGTTCTCTTAAAAGGCCCAGCAGCACGGGCTCTGTGTGTGTGTGTGTGTGTGTGTGTGTGTGTGTGTGATGGTGTGCAGCACAGGCTCTGTTGTGGGCCCCAGGAGATGGAATGGTTTCAGCAAACCTGTGTGTTAACTACCTGCACTCTTGAGATCCCCACTCATTAAAAGCCTGCTGCATCCGCCTGACTGTGTGTGTGTGTGTGTGTGTGTGTGTGTGTGTGTGGCTTTTAACACACAGCCCAGGAGGACACACACTCAATCCTTGGCTCTTACACTGACATACTTTTGCCCAAACAGGTGTGAATGGATTTATGGGGGGTTGGGGGGGGGGGGGGATAAATAAATAAATAAAACAAACAAGAAAAAATATATATATATATATATATATATGTATATATATAGATAGATATATTACTATCATTAAGTCCCCAATGACCTTGTCATGACAAAAATGCCCATACAAAAAGACAAAAAAATCACATCACATGCAAATGCAAGTGTGCGCCTCATATACAAATATGAATAGAAATAATACAGGGCTGCTTTGGCCTCCCCTGCTTTACACAAACCCAATGCAGGCCTGTATAATCTCTCTTTCACACACACACACACACACACACACACACACACACACACACCTCGCCTTATTAATGATGCCTCCTCTGTAAGGCGGGCGGTGAGTCCGTGCGTGGGTGCATTGTCTCATGTGTGTGTTTACTGCGCCGGGGAGGTTGACCCTGACGCGGGCGCGCTGGCCGGCCTCCCAGGCAGACCTGGTGCTGTAACGGAGCCGGGGCCCCTGCATTATTCAGGGGACACTAAATAGGGCCATCAGGACCTGTGGTCGGCTCCCGGGGCCCCGAGAAGGGGAGAGAGAGTAAAGGACGAGAATCCATACATCACGCCACACGACACACTCTCGACAGCTGTGCTGGGGCTAAATATTTAACATGAGGGATAAATGAACATACTGAATGCTTGTGTGTGTGTGTGTGTGTGTGTGTGTGTGTGTGTGTTTGTATGTGAGTGTATCAGGACTTGTAGCTCTTACTCAGATCCTGAAGCAGTGAATAGAGTAAAGGAGGGGCATCCATAGAGCACGACACACACTCTACAGTTGCGTGTATGTGTGTGTGTGTTTGTGTGTATGTATGTATCAGGACCTGTAGCTTATGCAACAGAGAGTAAAGGAAGAGCATCTTCACATCATGACACACAGCACTACAGGTGTACTGATCTAAATATTTAACATGAGGAGTTTCACATGTGTGTGTGTGTGTGTGTGTGTGTTGGTTTTGGGAGGTATCAAGTTGAAGTGTAATGCTAAAATACATCCACTTTAGCACAAGACTGTGGAAGAAAGCTTTTAGAGGCAGGATATTAAGAGAAACGAAGACTATAACAGCAGTGTGTGCTGGAGTGTGTCTGTGTATAAGAGAGTGAGAGAGAGAGAAGAAAGAGAGAGATATAGAAAAGAAGAGAGAGAGAGACGAAAGTAATACAGAAAAGAAGAGAGAGAGAGAGAAAAAAGTGAGAGACGAAAGAGATAGAAAAGAAGAGAGAGAGAGTGAGTAAGTGAGAGAGAGAGAGAGAGAAAGTGAGAGACGAAAGATACAGAAAAGAAGAGAGAGAGAGAGAAAGTGAGAGACGAAAGAGATACAGAAAAGAAGAGAGAAAGTGAGAGATGAAAGAGATACAGAAAAGAAGAGAGAGAGAGAAAGTGAGAGATGAAAGAGATATAGAAAAGAAGAACTAGAGCTGGAGAGAGAGAGAGAGAGAGAGAGAGAGGGCAGGCAAGGGTCAGAAGAGCTCCTGGTCCTCTCAGAGCTCAATATGTTTCCATTCCACCATTAAGTGGTTCAATTATAAAACACACTCAGGGTGTTGACCCTCCAATTAGAATGGGACGATTACAATCCACCCTCACAAACACACTCATTCATCACCAGCCTCTCACCAGCACTCCAATCTCTATGTGTGTGTGTGTGTGTGTGTGTGTGTGTGTGGAGGGGGAGTCTCCAGACAGAGGTCATGGCCAGCCAGAGGTTAAATTAAAGCCCTGCTTTCCTACCATCAGACATCCACCCACAACCCACCACACACAAGGACACACACACACACACACACACACACACACACACACACACACACAGACAGACACACACACAGAACTGGCTGGCTGGTACAGTGCCGCTCAGGCCTCCCAGTCAATACACACCTGTGCAGCAGTGAGGCAGCAGGACACAGAGACGGAGGAGGTCAGAGGTCAGATAGTTTGAGTGGATGGTTTAATTGCTGTTTAGAAGATACTACTTCAATGCTAAACATGTTGGTTTGAATTTCAATGAGTGTGACTTATTATGGAATAGAGAGGACTAGAGACAACTGCATTTGTTAAATGTTTTTAGTATAAATGCAATATACATATGACTGTCTTGTCAGCAAGTTCTGAATATTACTTCGCTTTGTATTCTTCCAGTACTAATAAGTAAAATATAGTGCGAGGTTGTCTTCAGAAATTAGCACAAAAGAACGACAGATGACAACTGCATCTTAGCTGGGCAAATGGAAATCATCTTGAGAATAGTACGTGATGTGCATATAATGATAAAACATTTTCCTCCGTCCTGAGCTGTTGTCCAGTTCCTGACCATCGGTGTGGCGTTGCAGGCAGGAACATTATGGCCCGCGGAGCGGCTGGCCTGCAGCCTGTAAATAAGGCTAAACTTGCAGTAAGTAAGCATGACGCTCCGGAGATGCCCAGATAAGATGGTCGGGTGTTAGGTGGGCAGAGCACGCGGGCGGTGTGGGCCAAGCTCACCCACACCCTTTCAGACGGGCGCTAGCCGGGAGGCAGCGAAGCGGGGAGCGGTGCGACGTGGCACGGTACGGTGAGCCTCCCTTGGTCTGTGAGTCTGTCAGCGGCCAAGTACACGATCCTGTTTCTGTCCTCGAGCTGAAGCCTCGGGTTACGGTCTCATTACGTGGAAGTCGCCATGATTTAATCATGATGCTGGTTAATTCAGGCACCCACTCAGGTTTCCAGAGAGAGAGAGAGAGAGAGAGGGAGAGAGAGAGAGAGAGAGAGAGAGCAGGAGGGAGACAGAGTAAGATGGAGTAGAGGGTGGATAAGGGTAGGAGAGAGACAGAGAGAAAGAGGGAGACAGAGCAAGATAGAGTAGAGGGGTGGATAAAGGTAGGAAAGAGAGAAAGAGAGAGAGAAGAGAGAGAAGTAGGAGAAGACAGGATGAAAGCTCCTGGTAGAATGTAAACTGATCTGAAAGTGTACCTTAACTAAGTACTTATTGAGAAGAGCTTGTAGGACTTTCAGAACTTATTTCTTAAGTGGTTTACAGCAGACAGATTCATTTTCAAAGACTTGGCACAAAGTCAAACTGAACCCTGCCTCACACATACTTTCAGGCACAAAGGTCACTCTTGTCAAGCATAATAGAAGAAGAGGGCTAATCAATCACGTGTCTTTCAAGATGAAGGAAAGAAATGGTAAGAAGAGATCTGAAAGAAAGAAAGAAAAAAAGACAAAGAGAACGACAGGATCAAAAGATGAAAGACAACAGGACAGAAATGAAGATTTGACGCAAACTCTGCAACCATAGAGACATAGAGAGACTCAGGCAGGCCCAGGGTGGGTAATCGGGAGAATCGGGAGAGTTCCCGGTGGGCCGCTTCACTTCTGGGCCGGTCGAGAATTTTATTTTTTGACATTTGTGACGTTAGTCCATCTTCTCTTAAAGTAGGCTACACACGTTCCGCATTCTGACACCGCAGCCTCTGCATGGGTTGTACCATGCAAGGGAGTTCTCCCCTCCCAAATAGAGTTGGTTGGGTCCATAGCCCGTCTTTTCCAAAAAGTTTTCTCAGACTACCGATAGCTGGGCCGGCCCTACCCCAACGATATGCGTCAGAGAGGATGGATGGGAGGAAGAAAAAAGAAAGGCATTGGAGGAGGATGCTGCCAAATGTTGTAAGCTTACCGATTTATTTTCAAGAGGACAAACACAAGTGGCAACTGGTAAAGAGAGACATAGGCCTAATGATTAGCAACGTAACTATTAGGCTAACATTGTAGCGTTGGTTAATATCGTTGTAGCGTTGTCAACCTATTCGCAAGCAAAATATTACCAGAGATGGAGCTTGAAAGCAGGACCTGTTCCTCCTGCAAAAACGGTGCCATTTGTGTCCATTTAATAGCTACTCTCACAGTACAACCTCCTCACAGATGCTTATCATGTCATTGGGTTAGCATGTAAGTTTCTGTTGACTTTGTCCATCACACAGGTTGCATGTGAGAGAAGCTTCTCAACCTTAAAATTTGTGAAGAATAGGCTACGAAGCTCATTGAGTCAGGACCATTTGGAGGCTTTCATGTTAATGTGCACAGAGAAGGAAATCCTCATGTCTATAAGCAACGACACGGTTATTATAGATAAAGTGGCTGAAACCAGTGCACTGCTTAGGCGGTTACTGATGCTGTAGATGCTGTTGGTGCTATTCGCAATGTAACTTCTGTACTGTGAGTTGAACAGTAAACATTAGTTCAATATGCCTCTTTGTTGAAGAGTGGCATACGTTTCAAATGCTTTATTTATTTATTTCTGCTTTTGTTAATTTATCAACCTATCCTTGTGGAATAGTGGAATATTTTTTGTTAACTTCTCAGCTTAAGTGGATTATTATTTAACCTTTACATTATTTGTTGAACCATGGTATTAATAAAGAGAAAACTACAGGATAGTAAGAGCTGAACTGTTGCTTCATTTATCCAATTTCCACTACCATGGAAAAAGTGGGCCGGTCTTGGGCCTGAAATTCCCGGGCTGAAAAGTGGCCCCACTCCGGCCCTGGACTCAGGTGTGCTTTACGGAACCTCTGACATTCACCTCCTTTAACATTTAATCTTGGCTACAGACCTGGCAACAGAATGTCAGGAGGCCACGTCTCTGTGTCAGACTCCTGCTCCTCTGCCCATCTTCGCCGTGTCATCTTCAGAGACGCTTTGCTAATTCATGAACACTGAGCTAAAAAAACCTGAGGTTTTGGCTAACAGAATGCTAACAGTGAGCTGAAAAAGCCAGCGGTTTTGGCTAACAGAATGCTAAAAAGCCAGCGGTTTTGGCTAACAGAATGCTAACAGTGAGCTAAAAAGCCAGTGGTGTTGGCTAACAAAATGCTAACAGTGAGCTGAAAAAGCCAGCGGTTTTGGCTAACAGAATGCTAACGATGAGCTAAAAAAAAGCCAGTGTATTTGGCTAACAGAATGCTACCCATGAGCGGGCAGCAGCGACACTGAATCCCCCCAACACACTCTGTCTGAGACGGGGGCTGATCCAGTTACCTCCTCACATGCCTTGAAAGTGTCTGAGTGCTTTAATTAATGGCCAAGGCACCAGAGCTGTCCAACCTAGTGACAGAAGTCTGAGCTAAAACCAAAAGTGGGACACAGGTCTGTTACAACCAGCACAGCTGTGTCTATTTTTATCTAGGAGAGGATCAGAAGCAGGCTTATTCATTTTCTGAATTCTTTAAAAACAAATACAAGCAAACTTACTTATTCTTCTATCCCACCTCCAACATACATACATACACACACACACACACACACACACACACACACACACACACACACACACACACACAAGCAGGGGTGCACATGGCACTGGGGACGGGGGGGACATGTCCCCCCCAGATTTATAGTGACCCGATCCCTCCCCACCACTCTCCCTACCTAAGGCGACAATCATCAGTTAATAACTCTGCACAGCTGATTAGGCGATGTTAGCGTCCCCCCCCAGTTAATAACTCTGCACAGCTGATTAGGCGATGTTAGCGCGCCCCCCCCTCAGTTCAAAAATCCCATCTGCACAGCTGCACACAAGTACTCACAAGACTAATTTCTCATGTTTCTATCTCGACTCACTCTCGCCATGGTCTTGAGTATTTCAGGTGTGCGTGCCAGTGTGGTTAGTACGTCATTTCCTGTTTATTTATCTCTGGAAAAATCGTGTGTCGTTAAAAGTGTTTGTAACCCCCCCCCCCAAATAAAGTTTGATTTGATTTGATTTGATTTGTAAGGGTATGTTTGCATGTGTGTGTGTGCCTTTGTGTGTGTGTCTGTGTGCGTGGATATGTGTGTGTGTGTGTGTGTGTATCTATGTGTGTGTGTGTGTGTGTTAGGTGATGAAATGGTAGTGGTGGAGTTGGTTCTCTCCTCCTTTGCAGTGCTTGACAGCTTACCTCTCATTTGCGCTGCAATCAATGCCTGAAAAGTACAACTTGCATAGCTTAATTAAGAGTGAAGGGCCATATTCATTTTGAAGCCTAAGTATCCGGGTCCTTATGGCGTCTAGCTTTTAATGGTGATTACACTGTTTCCTGTGTACTGTCAGAGAGCTAATTAGCCTTCAGTCAGCGCTAAATGTGTGCCTGTGAAATGGGCTAATGTCTGCTTCAGCTGAAACGTGTCTGAGTGTGTGGCAACTGTTTCCTCTGCAGTGATAATCACGGATCATTTTTGGGGTTAGGTGGGCAACAGACTGACCAGCAGTAGTAGTGACAAAAGCAGTCGATTTCTGCTGCTTGCTACGGTTCAGCAGCAGAACGGATGACACCGCTAACGCTACGCTACTGACGTGGGAGCGGATCATTGATTCGAATTTGATCTTGAACTGAATTGAACTCAACTTCCAGAGCGTAACATGATGCTCATCAATGTCAGTTCAATGTATCCTAGCAACATTTAAGGCTTTCTGACCTTTTTTTACATTGTTACTTTGGTAATGGAATTATTATGGTCTGAACGTTGCGTTGTGTGTGATCCCTGCCTTACTCCTCTTAACCCATGATCATGTCTGGTAACTCATTAATCCAGAGGCATCAACTAGTCTTGCCTAGAGAGTGCACTGGCAGATGCATTAATCCAGTGTAGTGGTGTGTGTGTGTGTGTGTGTGTGTTACTCTAAACTGAGATACTAAGGTTTAAACTGAGGCAAGCACTGCTGTGCCCCCTAACAGCCCTGGACCAACTGTACAGTCAATAGGTGGAGACTGCCTCACCGGGACCCCCCTACCCAACTGTACAGTCTCTCTTGCTCTCTCTCTCACACACAGAACACAGAAAAATACACAGACACACAAATACACAAACACTCAGAGAAACACACAAACACAAATACAAATACACTTACACACACACAAATACACTTATGCACACACACACACACACACACACACACACACACACACACACACAAATACACTTACACACACACACACACACACGCACACAAATACACTCTTGCACACACACAAATACACTTACACACACACAAACACACACACACACAAATACACTTATGCACACACATACACTTACACACACACAAACACAAATACACTTACACACACAAATACACTTACACACACACTCACACACACACACACACACACACACAAATACACTTCCACTAAGTGTAATTTGACAGACAGCTCATTGGCTGGGTTCTCTGGTCTGACCTCTGACCCCTAATCCTTCGTGGGCCCTCTCTCGCCTGCCTGTATCTTACTTACTCTCCAGTCTGCCTGGTAATGGAAGCTACCGCATACACTATTCATGGCTCCACTCCCGAAGAGAGAGAGAGAGAGAGAGAGAGACAGAGACGGAAAGAGAGAGAGAGAGAGAGATGGAAAGAGAGAGAGATAGAGAGGTGGAAAGGGAGAGAGAGAGAGACGGAAAGAGAGAGAGAGAGAGATAGAGAGGTGGAAAGGGAGAGAGAGAGAGAGAGATGGGGATGGAGAGACAATGAGAGAGAGAGAGATGGGGATGGAGAGACAAAGATGCCTCTCTGTCTGTAAGTATTCTTCTTTTTTTTTACCTTTGTATTGTTCCGTTTGCCTCTAGTTCTCTATTGTGTCCATATCTCCTGTTTTCACTCCCTTCATCTTTCATCTTCTCTGTAGCTGTTGAACTTTCTGTTTTCTCATCTCTGTCTCTCTCTCTTTATCACATTTTCACTGTCAGCTGTTGTCTGAGACTGTCTCCCTGTGTGTCTGCGCTGACACTGTCTCCCTGTGTGCCTGCGCTGACACTGTCTCCCTGTGTGCCTGCGCTGACACTGTCTCCCTGTGTGTCTGCGCTGACACTGTCTCCCTGTGTGCCTGCGCTGACACTGTCTCCCTGTGTGTCTGCGCTGACACTGTCTCCCTGTGTGCCTGCGCTGACACTGTCTTCCTCTCATCTCCCTGTCTGTCTGCGCTGAGAGTGAGACCCAGCCTGAACGGGGCGGTGTGAGACTGAAACGGTTACACCATGGAGGACTTGGCCTTGCCGGAGTGCATCAGATGACCAGTCAGCCGTGTAACCAGAGAGAGACGATACTGGCACCCTCTCCTCTCCTCTCCTCTCCTCTGCCCAGAGCACCGCTCTCTCTCTCTCTCTCTCTCTCTCTCTCTCTCTCTCTCTCCCTTCACCCTCTCCTCTGCCCAGAGCTCTCTCTCTCTCTTTCTCTCTCTCTCTCTCTCTCTCTCTCTCTCTCTCTCTCTGTCCCTTCACCCTCTCCTCTGCCCAGAGCCTTAGATACACTGCTGGTTGAACACCGCTACAGCTGGGGCCTCTGCCCCCCCCCCTCTCTCTCTCCTGGACTCTCTGTCATTCTCACCCTATAAGAGTGACTAGTGACCCCCTTACCGCTACCCATCTTGCTGCTCAGGGCCTCAATGACAATACTGGCTACTGCTGCTGCTGCGGCCTCCCTCTCTCTCTCTCTCTCTCTCTCTCTCTCTCTCTCTCTCCTCTTTCCCTTGTTCAGTACATCTCTCTCTCCATCTCTCCTTCCGGATGTTTTCTATCCATCTTGCCTTATAAAGCCCCCCCCCGTGTAGTGCATCTACTTCCCTTGCTCCGTATCTCTCTCCCTACCTCTCTCTCTCTCTCCCTACCTCTCTCTCTCTCCCTACCTCTCTCCATCTCTTTCTCCTGATGCTCTCTATCCTTCCTGTCCTAGTAAGAGTGAGTAGCATGTCCCCTCTCTCTCCCTCTCTTTGTCTCACTACCTTGTTCAATACATCTCTGTCCATTGCTCTCCCTCTCCCTCCATCTCTCTCTCTCTACCTCTCTTTCATGGTGTTCTCTATTCTTCTTGCCCTTTAAAGAGTGACTAGCATGTCCCCCCTTTCTCTCTCACTTGCTCAATCTCCTTCCCTTGTTCCCTCTCCTCTTTCTCTTGTTCCCTCTCCTCTTTCCCTTGCTCTCTCTCTCCCTCTCCTCTTTTCTCTCTCTCTCTCTCTCTCTCCCTCTCCTCTTTTCTCTCTCTCTCTCTCCTTCTCCTCTTTCCCTTGCTCTCTCTCTCCCTCTCCTCTTTTTTCTCTCTCCCTCTCCTCTTTCCCTTGCACTCTCTCTCCCTCTCCTCTTTTTTTCTCTCTCTCCATCTCTTTTTCCTGGTGTTCTCTATCATTCTTGCTCAATAAAGAGTGACTACCATGTCCTGTCTCTGTTGTACCGTCTATCTTTGCTTACTCTCTCCCTCTCTCTCTCCCTCTTGCTCTCTCTCTCTTTTACCTTTTTCTCTCTCTCTCCTTTACCTTTTTCTCTCTCTTTCTCTCCCCACTGCCTTGATAAATCAGACAGTCTTTCATGAACTTTCTCTCTCATTCCTCCTCTACCCCCTTCTCTCCCTCCCTCCCTTCTCTCTCTCACTCTCTCTCTCTCTCTCTCCCCCTCTCCTCTAAAGAGCATTGTGTTCGCTGCACTGCATTGCTCCTGGGTCCTCTGATTATGCATGAGAGTAGATGAGGAGGGTGTGTGTGTGTGTGTGTGTGTGTGTGTGTGTGTGTGTGTGTGTGAGTTGAGGCAGATAGATGAGGCAGCCTCAGGACAGTGTTCACCAGCACACACCTTCCCTGCTAATTGCCTAATAACACTTTACAGCTGCTCTTCAGGGCCGCCATGATGGGCCAGAGAGGCAGTGAGGGCCACGCTCTTCGCCACGCTGCCGTGGCCAGAGAGGCTGTGAGGGCCACGCTCTCAACCAGCAGAGAGGCTGTGAGGGCCACGCTGCCGTGGCCAGCAGAGAGGCAGTGAGGCAGTGAGGGCCACGCTCTCAACCAGGCTGCCGTGGCCAGCAGTGAGGGCCACGCTCTCAACCAGGCCGCCATGATGGGCCAGAGAGGCAGTGAGGGCGACGCTTTTAACCAGGCTGCTGTGGCCAGCAGAGAGGCAGTGAGACAGTGAGGGCCACACTCTTAGCCAGGCTGCCGTGGCCAGCAGAGAGGCGGTGAGGGCCACGCTCTCAACCAGGCTGCCGTGGCCAGGCTTCCCAGCCTCACGGTGACCTTCAGGCAACCTTAAGGTCAACGCAGATGGCAAGGCTAGGAGGCAAGGACACTGTGAGATGTGAGAGGACATTCTTTTAGTCAACCGTGTCAGTGTTGGTCTGTCATAAAAAAAAGTGCAAGGTGTGATTAAATGAAGAAACAAACACAATCCAACTAAATAAATCTCCGTAGTAATACTCAACCTCATAGAGAGTCAAGGAAGCCATAAAGATTACAGAGAAGAGAGAGAATAAAGCAAAAAGGTTAAAAGTAGTCAAACAGCGGGAAGCGCTCAGTGTCGGGAAATGCAAAAAAGCCTCTGTGTTTTTAAATGGACTTGAGACTTGAGACTTGATGTCAGCCGAAATCTGTCAATCTCCTTCAGTCCTGTTTTAATTACCAGACTCAAAGAGTGATTAAATAAGAAGGACTGTGTGTGTGTGTGCACATTTGTGAAACAGGGAATTTGGTCTACATGTACTGCGTATGAATTGAGTTTTTGTTAAGGCAGTCACGTGTGTGTGTGTGTGTGTGTGCATGCCTATGTGTGTGTGCGTGTGCATGTCTGTGTATGTGTGTGTGTGTATGTATGTGCGAGACAGAGAGAGAGTTTGCACTTGTGTAGCGTGTGTGTTTGTATAACTGAATGAACATGTATGAGTGTACTGTATGTCCACACACACACATTAACCCACACACACACACACACACTCCCCGCCACCCCCCTCCCCACACACACATCATTGGAGCCCTATAATAATGAGTGTGTGAGGAGGAGAGGGGGGGGGGGTACCCTGTAGACCAGTAGGGTGAATGTTCTATCAGAAAGGCAATATAGTGGCAGCATATCCCCAATGCCGTGGCACTGCACTCAAACAACTCCACACTGCTGACTGTTTTACATTACAGGAGGGGCTGAACACAAGGGCCTGGGCCACTAAAACACACTATACAGTGCACTGTGCACACGTCACTAAAACACACTATACAGTGCACTGTGCACACGTCACTAAAACACACTATACAGTGCACTGTGCACACGTCACTAAAACACACTATACAGTGCACTGTGCACACGTCACTAAAACACATTATATAGTGCACTCTGCACACGTCACTAAAACACACTATATACTGCACTGTGCACACGTCACTAAAACACACTATATACTGCACTGTGCACTCGTCACTAAAACACACTATATACTGCACTCTGCACACGTCACTAAAACACACTATAAAGTGCACTGTGCACACGTCACTAAAACACACTATACACTGCACACCCAATGCCGTGGCACTGCACTCAAACAACTCCACACTGCTGAC
>NC_045154.1:17213492-17218492 GCF_900700415.2 Clupea harengus
GGAAATCGCCCCAGATATCTCTCATTGACTCTCATCCATTTTTTTTTCAGAAAACAGGGCTGTGTTCGAAAACTTAGATAGCTGTCTTGATCCTTGTCAATTTATCTTCATTAGTACGCCGACTTAAAGAAGGTTCTTTCAAAGAGCGAATCGAGTTGTTGCACTGAACGTTAGCCATCTTGACAGAATGTGGCCGTGAAATAAACAGTGTACTATGTAATTATGACATGATTGATTAACAAAAATAGTCTGATTTCGTTAGCGACGTATCCGTTAGCCAGGTCGCTAACAGTAGCTGCTAGCTAGAAAATAAGCACAGACATCGTGATGACATCACATATTGCCGTACATGGTGCCGTACATGCTATCTTAATAGACTGTTTGAAATCAACGGTTTTTGAGATACCTTCCCCCAAAAGGACCTGTCTCGTCAGACACCTGTCCAACAAGAGATCAAGGATTAAGACAGCTATCTAAGAATTCGAACACCGCCGTTGTCTCAAATGGAACACTGACGGACACAAATGTGCAAGCCTTTTACCCATAAATCTGTGCGCCAGCTTCCTCTGGCCAACTGGAAATTTTAAACAAAGATGGCGGACCATCTTTCTCGCTTAGATTTTTCAAAAGTTACAGAGAAATAGACACTGTACCATCAGATAACACCGTTATTGTAACCAGCAATAATGGTTGAAGTGATTTGCGAAGCGTCAGTCAGCCAACTTTCCAAACTGAAAAGCTGCCGAAAGGGCTGCTCCTCTTCCGCTACGTAGCCAAGATGGCGCCCGTTTAGGGTGAGTAGTGTCCATCGTTTCACACTACATTTTTTGACCGTTTGCAGTGCGCCATCCGGGTACTTTCAGTGCCGTGATTTCTGCTGGTTCTGTCAGTATGAATGCCCTAAGCACTGAAAGTCAGTTTGAAGTGTGCAAGTGCGCGGTAATAGACACGGCCTGTGACTTGATCAAAGCCGTATGACATACTTATACGCAATTACGTATGACGAAAGCACGGTGGGGCGAGCCCTCCCGGAAGCCATAGAGATTGCATTGAGAGCCCTGTTTTGTGAAAACACGACAGTCACACAGCTGCTGCCTGCAAAAATATATATATACATAATCAATCAAGTTGTTGTCTTTTAACCCTCTAATCACCATAGCGGCCGCCGAATTACTAGCTTTGCTTAGTTACACTGACATTCTGTGACTGTTCTTCCTTTTTGTGGGGTTCACCAGAGCTTTGTGTACATTATATAGCCCAAACCCGAATGCTCTGCTATACCAAACTGAGAAAACGGAAAATCCAGAAAAAGTATTTCCTATATTTTAAATACAAAATGTATTGTATTTTGTTACATTTTCTGGCACCAGTATTTTGTATTTTATTTTAATACATTTATTTGAGGGGTATTTTGTATTTTGTATATCTCTGTGTGTGTGTGTGTGGGGGGGGGGGGTGATGGGGACATGAGAGATGTGATTGAAGTGGGGAAGTGTGTATGAGAGTTGTGTACGTATAGGTAGAGGACAGGGAGGGTCTGTATTGGCTTGAAATGGCATGATGACTACGGAGCAGTGGGACAACACACACACACACACATGTTAATACACACACACACACACTCTCTCCCTCTCAACACCCCCCACCCCACCCCTTGACACACACACACACACACACACACACACACACACATACACACACACATACACACACACACACACACACACATACACACACACACATACACACACACACACACACACACACACACACACACACACGCACACACACACACACACACACACAAACACTCAGACACACACACACACAATCAGTCAGGATAAAGATCTCACTGTGGTGCGAAGTGAAAGGGGAGATGAGCTGCAGCACAACAGAAATCAATAAGGAAGCAGTCCTTCAGGAGCAGCGTGTGTGTCACAGTCAATAGGAGTTAAGAGGCGCGGGTCCATCTCCTCAGACGCACGCAGCAGGGCTGGACAAGATGGCCACAGAGACCTGCTCTCATCACCCCCACACCACGCACACCACACCACACACCACACACACCGCACACCACACACACCACACACACCACACACACCACACTGGCTCAGACAGCCTCATACATACGGATAGACTGGCTGCTTATAATGCTGGCTGTCTTCCGTATATCCGTATCCACCTAGCCTAATGCATACCGATAGTGCACTGTATCCTTCTACCTGGCTGGCCTCGGGCAGATGGGTCCCCCCTTTTGAGCTGGATCCTATTGACATAAACACAAAAATGTATTGAATTGATTGGGATTGAATTGAATTCAAACTGCTGTATCTGAATAGCCTGCAGGCTGAGACGCCTGCTGAGAACCAATCGGAGACCTTTAAAGAACTACGCCACATGGACGACCCAGAGGTGGTTACATCACAGCTACGCAGACGACACCGAACCTGTCAGTCTGGCCAGACAAACCCCTGGTCTCAGTGCAGATCTGGGCTTGTCTCTCAGATGGATGAAGGAACGCCACCTTCAGCTAAACCGCTCTAAGACTGAACTCCTGGTCACCCCGTCCAATCCATCCATCCATCACAATATCAACATCAAAATGGCCTCTTCATCTCACACCCCGACTAAGGTTGCGATAAACCTGGGCGTCATGACTGATGACCAGCCATCCCTCCCTGTCCATGGGCTGCGTCTGTCACTCTGCTGCTGTCACTCTGCGTCTGTCACTCTCCGTCTGTCACTCTCCGTCTGTCACTCTGCGTCTGTCACTCTGCGTCTGTCACTCTGCGTCTGTCACTCTGCTGCTGCTGCTGTCACTCTGCGTCTGTCACTCTGCTGCTGCTGCTGTCACTCTGCGTCTGTCACTCTGCGTCTGTCACTCTGCGTCTGTCTGTCACTCTGCGTCTGTCACTCTGCTGCTGCTGCTGTCACTCTGCGTCTGTCACTATGTGTCTGTCACTCTGCGTCTGTCACTATGTGTCTGTCACTCTGCGTCTGTCTGTCACTCTGCGTCTGTCACTCTGTGTCTGTCACTCTGCGTCTGTCACTCTGCGTCTGTCACTCTGTGTCTGTCACTCTGCGTCTGTCACTCTGTGTCTCTCACTCTGTGTCTGTCACTCTGTGTCTGTCACTCTGCGTCTGTCACTCTGCGTCTGTCACTCTGCGTCTGTCTGTCACTCTGCGTCTGTCACTCTGTGTCTGTCACTCTGCTGCTGTCACTCTGTGTCT
Organism: Clupea harengus; assembly: GCF_900700415.2. Classification (NCBI taxonomy): domain Eukaryota; kingdom Metazoa; phylum Chordata; class Actinopteri; order Clupeiformes; family Clupeidae; genus Clupea; species Clupea harengus. Next base: position 17,216,724 of record NC_045154.1, read on the forward strand.
GTCACTCTGTGTCTGTCACTCTGCTGCTGTCACTCTGTGTCTGTCTGTCACTCCGTCTGTCACTCTGCGTCTGTCACTCTGCTGCTGCTGTGCGGTAAGCACTTCACACTCCACCCTGCAACTATTGATGCACCTCAATGTATATATTTCTTTTTTAATTTACTCAGGGATATTTATTTATCTATTTATTCATTGTTATCTATTTATTCATTGTTATCTATTATTATTTAGCTGTGGCAGTTAATGTCCACAGCAACTTACATTTTTAGCTGTCTGTTGCTGCCTCAACTGTCTCGTTGTTTTTGTGACAATGACAAATGAAGTACTTTGAACTTTTGAATTTTGAATACTGCAGAAGAGACATCAGGCCTCACCTGACTCGGTATGCCACCTCACCTGACTCGGTATGCCACCTCACCTGACTCGGTATGCCACCTCACCTGACTCGGTATGCCACCTCACCTGACTCGGTATGCCACCTCACCTGACTCGGTATGCCACCTCACCTGACTCCGTATGCCACCTCACCTGACTCCGTATGCCACCTCACCTGACTCGGTATGCCAACTCACCTGACTCAGTATGCCACCCAGCTCTAGGTGCAGGCCATGGTTATCTCCCTCCTTGACTACCGCAATGCCCATCCAGCGGGACTCCCAGCATGCATCAGTGAAACCCTCCCAGATGGTCCAGAAAGAGGCGTCTAGTTTTCAACCAATTGAAAGTATTCAGGTTTGGCCCACAATGTCATCAAACTGACATTAAAGAGTAATATACTGTATATTTAAACAAAATCGGACTTGTGTGAATTTGTTGAATCTCAAAACGAATTAAATAACAATGGGGCAAACAAATGAGAATGAAATAAAAATAGTTTGGTTAATTGGGGTCTGCAGGTCATATTGTTTGGGTCCAGTTAAGTCTCTAGTACGTTTGTGTCCATTAGGACCTTGTTTAAGGAGTTATCGTTTTTAATTGATTTTCATTTTTATTAATTAGTAATTAAGAAAAGACTAAGAGAAATGTGTCATTGTCTCTCACCAGCTGAACCCCCCACTGAGGAGGAGGAAGGTGAAAGAGTGAGTATAGGGGACACTTATCAATCAACTAATCAATCAACTAATCAATCAATTATAAAACATCAATCAACTAACAACACTTTACATACTCAACATGAGGAAACGCAGAAGAGCTTGTTGTGGATTTGAATACACCACCATTGAAGGCTCTGTGTTAAGCTTAATCCGGCCTCAGTAAACCACACCATGATCAGGCCAGCACCCTAGTTTAATCCAGCCTCAGTACGCCACACCGTGATCAGGCCAGCACCCTAGTTTAATCCAGCCTCAGTACGCCACACCGTGATCAGGCCAGCACCCTAGTTTTCCCCTTTCCACAGGGCGCTCATAGAGTGTACCCTAGGTAAACTACGTGGAGGGGAAAACTATATATATATATACAGTATATACACACACACACACACACACCCACAAAATACATACTGTATATATATATATATATATATATATATATATATAAACTCTCTTTACATATATATATATATACATATAGATAGATAGATAGAGAGAGAGAGAGACTTTACACACGCACAGACACACACACACAAACACACAAACACACACATATATATATACCGGTGTATATATATATATATATATATAAACCTATATCAATATAAAAAGCCATTACACTGCACACAGAAAGGAGCGTGGGGAACTGAGAGAATTACACCTAACTGTGCCTCCACT
>NC_045154.1:17220992-17223492 GCF_900700415.2 Clupea harengus
GTCAGAAACATTAAGTGTGTGTGCATGTGTGTGTGTGTGTGTGTGTGTGTGTGTATGTTTATCATGGCACTCGGCTTTCCCAAGACAGAAAGATTCCCACTTCCTGTCTGTACAGTACAGTGGTGAAGTTCATAAGTGTAGTCCCTGATGGCTAATTGTGTCCTCTCAGAGAGAAAGAGAGCGAGAGAGAGAGAGAGAGAGAGAGAGGGAGGGAGGGAGAGAGAGAGAGAGGGAGGGAGAGAGAGAGGGAGGGAGAAGGAGAGAGAGAGAGAGAGAGAGTGAAGGGGGGTTTGGGGAGAAAGATAGACAGGGGGTGGGGGGCACAGGGAGAGAGAGGGAGGGAGAAATAGAGAGATGGAGAAAGAGAGAGATGGAGAGAGAGAGAGAGAACGAGAGGGGGGTGGGGGACAGAGGGAGGGAGAAATAGAGAGATGGAGAGAGAGAGAGAAAGAGAGGGGGGTGGGGGACAGAGGGACAGAGTTCAGTGCTTGCTCAGTAGGAGCTTGCAAGCCAACATCCTCACACACACTCCTCACTCATAACCCCTAGCGCTTCTGTACATCCCACTGAGAAACACACACACACACACACACACACACACACACACACACACACACACACACACACACACACATACATCCCACTGAGAAACACACATCACACACACACACATACCACTCTCAAACATATATCACACTGAGACACAGACACACACGCACACAAACACACACAAACAATGACACACGCACATACCACACACACACATACCACAGTCAGACATACATCGCACTGGGACACACATACACACACACGTGCACACACACACTCACTCATACACATACCCCAAAGCCCTGGTCCACTGGCTCAGGCCATTAGGTGATATGATTTGCTATTCCGATCGCGGCGGTTTTCCAGTCCATTTGCTCTCGACACAATAACATAAAAGAGCATTTTTAGTTCAATACCAAAGACTCCAAGCGAATAATCACGAGGGTGAAACTGTAACTATTAGAACAGTACCTCTGGGATATCCCCATACAACAGGGGTGTCAAACACATGGCCACGCGGAGTTTCTCGCGGGCAAAAGCACAATTGTTTTGGCTTTTGTTCCCGACATCTGTTTTTAATTACTTATAATTAGGCCTATCAGTTACGCGAACTGACATTAACATGTTTTAAATTCTGGAATGGTAAATCATCGCCCAAAGTTGTTCTGCTTAAAAGTGACAGCATCACGCTGGTAGGGATCATGAAAAATGCATGGATGATAATGTGTGTGGTGTGGATACTTAACTAATTGGGCCGATTGGGGAGGGGGGGGTTGTTTGAGTGAGAGAGGCGACGACACAGCCCTGGAGGAACAGAGTGTGACACCGCTGATCTATGGCTTCCACTTCCTGTATTGAGTCGGTCAAGTCCAAGGTGATATTTCAGCAGACGAATGGACACCTCTGCCCCTCAAAGCTCTGATGGACAGCCTGGAACCATCAAGGTCAGTCAAGAACCGCCAAGGTCAGTCAAGAATCTTCAAACTCAACATGATGTTTTACTCCGCCACCCCAAACTCTGGTGCTATCTGCTGCTAATCATTCTATATAATAATCTAAATAAAAAAATAAGATATAATAATCTAAATAAATGCATGATATAATAATCCTAAATAAATAAATAAGATATAATAATCTAAATAAATACATGAGATATAATAATCCTAAATAAATAAATAAGATATAATAATTTAAATAAATGCATGAGATATAATAATCTAAATAAATACATGAGAAAGCAGACTGGACTTTTTCAGACTAAGGGCCCCATTTTGACAGTGAAGATGGCTGGAAGAAGCGGCCTCTTCCTCCTGGTGGGTAGCCAAAACTCAGGGAACATTTGAATAAGCCAATCACAAACCATTACCGTCTAGTCTGATCTATCTATCTTCTTAGAAGAGTGTGTCTTTACATACATGTGTCTGTATTAGCACGGATGAAGGAGCAGACTTCTGTGTTATGGGGTCATGCTTTTCATCTATTTAGGATATCCTCCAAGTTTAACACACATCCTGGGAGGCTTTAAAAATAGAATAAAACGTTTGTTTAAAAGGTTAAACCCCTTGAAACTTTTGAACGTCTGGGAAGAGGTAGTCTAATTAGTCTGAATGAAATGCTTAGTTAGCAGTAAACAAATACAAAATGAGATTGCTTGCTATTTCTGTTCACAGACAGTATTGTAGTCTAATTAGACTAAGGCAGAAGAAGAAATGCCGCGCTACACCAGCACATTTTCCACGAGAGACCTCTTTTCTTGGCCCCAATGGAATACCGAAATAGATTTCATAGATTCAATTCAATAGGTTCATTCAGTTTGGTCCAGGTGTTAAGATTCATCCACATAAACATAGCTCACGAGCTCCCATGTCATGCATTACTCCCCACTCATGTAGGCCACTGGTCACTGCATTACTCCCCAGTCACTGCATTACTCCCCCCTCATGGAGGCTAC
>NC_045154.1:17225992-17243492 GCF_900700415.2 Clupea harengus
AAATACCTCTAATACCCAAACCAATAAAAATGCTCCACACACACACACACACACGCACACACACACACACACACACACACACACACACATCTGAAACCCTGTCCAGTGTTCCGCAAGCTGGTCCATTCACACCAAACCCTTTCAACACAGTCACCACCATCAAGACTCTTTCTCACACACACACACACACACACACACACACACCTACGTTTTCACCTTTCATTTTATGCCCCACTGAATTATTGATCGCGGCTACAATTACACACTAATCGGCACGGGTGTATTAAGCGAATCTCAAACTCTCTTTTGTTGGACAATAACTAAGAAGGGCCGTTTGGCTTTCGCATACACCATCAGTCAGCCTGAGGGGACAGGACACCCCGCTCCAGCACCCTAATCATCATTAGCGACCGCGGACACGGACACGGACACGGACACGGACACGGACGCAGCCCCATTCTCAATGAGGCTACTTGGGCGAGGGGGGGCGGCCTGGAACAAAGTTACATGGTCACGTCTGACCAGGTCAGCTGCTCTCTATACTGGGGCCTGGCAGACAGGGGCCCTCATGACCTCAAACATACTGCAGGGGCCCTCATGACCTCTAACATACTGCAGGGGCCCTCATGACCTCAAACATACTGCAGGGGCCTGGCAGACAGGGGCCCTCATGACCTCAAACATACTGCAGGGGCCTGGCAGACAGGGGCCCTCATGACCTCAAACATACTGCAGGGGCCTGGCAGACAGGGGCCCTCATGACCTCAAACATACTGCAGGGGCCTGGCAGACAGGGGCCCTCATGACCTCAAACATACTGCAGGGGCCCTCATGACCTCAAACATACTGCAGGGGCCTCTGCACAGCGCAGCTCAAAGAGTTCATCCCAGACTACAGCCAATTTGAACACAGATTAACAATTATGTTTACATTATATTTACAACATTGATTAACATACATTCCTATGGAACAGTCTGTAGCTAGTTACTCAGCTGATTCAGTCACCTTTCTGTGGTGTATTTTGTCTGTATTCTCTGTTAACATATAAAGGCCTCAGCATCCAACACTGACAACATAATCCAGCACAGCACATGATGCGGGCGGCTGTGGAGCTCTTTGGTGTGCTGGACCTGGTGGGGCAGATCACAGCTCATTTGGGCTGGGGCTGTGTGTTCCTCTGCTGGAGAGAGCAGTCACAGTCCTGTGCTGGAGAGATCAGTCACAGTCCTGTGCTGGTCCAGCAGCACAGCCTAATGAAGTGCTTGCTTAACCAGCGCGACCCCCCTCTTAAGTCCTATTAATTTGGCATAATAGCAATCCTCTCATCTGGAATTAACGACAGACCGGCAGAAAACCCTCACCGTCACCCTCACCGCCACCGTCTCTGTGGGGTTTCTCTGAAAAAATGAGCCCACCCAGCAACTTCTCTCTCCCTCCCTCTCTCTCTCTCTCCCTCCCTCTCTTCCTCCCTCCATCCCTCCATTCGTCTGATATGTATGTACACAAGCGTGCGCCTGGGAAAGTTGTTAAAATGCATAACCCTTGCATAAGACCCCTATCAAGTGCGCTTTACACCTGTATTACATTTTCCCCTTCAATCAGCAGCTTTTTCGGGGGTGGCTACTCCGGGAGGTCTTCCCATGAGGAGCCCCAATCCATTTAAAAGAGGCCGGCCGGCCCCAGCTCATTTGCAGAAAGATTGCAGATCCAACACCTCGTCTCGGGCTGAAAAAGAAAGCGTGTGTTGCAGTAAACGGGACACCATTGATTGATTCCTCCACACACAAACGCACACACACACACACACACACACAAATACACCATTCCCACAAATAGATTGCTATTCTCTGACTGCGTATGAAAAAAGTGGAAGTATTTAAAGTGGATGGTCATTTTATGAGTGGGCTTAAGAGTAGGATATGAGTGGTGTGTGGTTTGTCAAGGATTGCACTTGCACAAAGAAAGCGAGGGAGAGAGGGAAAGGGAAGAAGAAAGAGAGTGAGAGAGAGAGAGGAGATGAAATGATTCAAAAAGCCATTTCTGAAAAGGATGTGTGTGATGACCCCTGCATGTGACCTCTGTCGGATGCCATTGACCCCCTCGAGGGAGAGAGCATGACCTTACAAACATCAGCCGTCTGATCTAAGCTGACCTCTTAAAGACCGGACACCACACACACACGCACACACAGAGACCGAAACACTCACACCATACCACACACACACACACACACACACACACACACACACACACACACGAAACTTCCAGGAGATTCAGCGTGGGTCAGGGTGAACTATAGACAGACCCTGAGGAAAAGCTCTTGCGTGAGCAGAAACTGAGTTCACACAGATCTCAGTCCGGTGAAGTAAAGATGACCCAAGCCAGCCAATGCAGACGTGGTGGGCAGGTCAAAGGTCAACAAGAGCCATGGCAGTGAATGTGGCGCTATAGAGCACAGTGTAACCAGAATCACACTGAGGCTGAAGCTAGCCGCTAACTTGCCGCTGACCTGGTAATTCACTCTGAGATGCTAGTACACACACATTCCTGTCTATGAGATGGTAGTACACTACATTCCTGTCTATGAGATGCTAGTACACTACATTCCTGTCTATGAGATGCTAGTACACATACATTCCTGTCTATGAGAGGCTAGTACACACACATTCCTGTTTATGAGATGCTAGTACACACACATTCCTGTCTATGACATGCTAGTACACACACATTCCTGTTTATGAGATGCTAGTACACACACATTCCTGTTTATGAGATGCTAGTACACACACATTCCTGTCTATGACATGCTAGTAGGCCTACACACACATTCCTGTCTATGAGATGCTAGTACACATACATTCCTGTCTATGTTGGGTCATTTCGTGCCGAACCCCATTTTTATCATGCATACCCATCATTTTTGGAAAATGGGCACAGACCAAATTTTAAACGCAAACAAAAATACGGCAATTTGAATCAAGGTATCCTCACACAGTCTAAGGTGCTGTAGCATTTTCGGATACGGACGTCTTCAATACCATTAGGGATATCAGGAGGACATCTTCAACACCGTTGGGGATATCAGAAGGACATCTTCAACACCGTTGGGGATATCAGGAGGACATCTTCAACACCGTTGGGGATATCAGGAGGACATCTTCAACACCGTTGGGGATATCAGGAGGACATCTTCAACACCGTTGGGGATATCAGAAGGACATCTTCAACACCGTTGGGGATATCAGGAGGACATCTTCTACTCTGACCAACTTTCACCTGTACAGTCTGAATCTGAGTGCAGATTTATCCTAATAACAAAGATGAAGATGTGTGAAGTTGTGTTTTCATGAAATCAGAATGAGTTTTTTTCAGATTCTAGTGTATCATTGCAGTAGGACAATAACTGTTGTATCTACATGTTTTATTACTTCAAACAAACTAAGCAAATATATTGCATTCTGGAGCTTTGGTGAAGGACTAAAATGATGCAAGAAATAAAATGCCCCAAATCTTGCAAATATAAAGGGTGAAATGTCAATGTCGGCGATTGCCTAGGATGCTGAAATGTAGCTTATATTGAGTTTACATGTGCGTCTTTATTATATCTATATAATATAATAGAATGATAGAATTCAGTTTCACTATAGCAAGTCTATTTTCCACTGCAATACTTTGAGTCTGGATGACTTTTTTTCATTTCAATTACAATACCAGAATATTGAGATCAGGACAAACCTTGAGATTTTAAAGAACCACTTCTGGGGAAACATATCTGAAAAAAACAAACAATAAACCCCAATATGAACTATATTATGTACCTACATATTTTTCATTTAGCAAAGACACTTTATAAATATATGGTGATTTGGTCTTATGGTAAAGGGCTGACAATGGTGCACATGGTAGAATAGCACTAAATGTATTGTGTTGATATGACAGGGTTGTGTGTAGGCACATAATAAAGTTCATATTGTTTGAGATCTTTCCACAGACGTGGTCCTTTTAAATGTCAAGGTTTGTCCTGATCTCAGTATAGTGGGCTTGAAAATATGTAAACTACATATAAGCTTCATTTCAGCATCCTAGTGAGAGAAAGGAGGAGTGTGAGCGATAGAGTGAGTGAGAGAGGTAATTGCGTCATTGAATTGAAGATTTTGGGCATTTTATTTATTTCATCATTTTAGACCTCCACCTCAGCAGTCTTTTTGCTGTTTGAAAAACATGTGTCAACATCTTAATACAATGCACACCAATATTTACAATCAATCAATGGTATTCAATTGAAAAAAAATCAATAAAACAATTAATATTGCATGAGATCCCAACTATCTCTGTAACTGTTGAACATTGGTTGAATCTACACTTAGATTCTGATTCTACAGATGGAAGTTACTTGCGACAGAAAATTCCATCGTGATGTTCTCAATGGTGTTGAAAATTTCAAGTGTCCGAAAATGCACTACAGTACACTCTAGACAGCGCAGGTGGGGAAATCCGTGTAAGGGTGCCTTTATTCAAATTGCCATAATTTTGTTATCTTTTAGTATTGGGCTCCGAAACTGCCAGTGTCCATATCTGAAGTAGGGCCGCAGGGGCACATGATAATAATGGGGAGGCAGAACTGTAGGGGACATGTGGGGACCTCCAGGTGATTTGGCATGGAATGTCCCTTTTCATTTATTCATCTGGCAGACGCACTTAAACGGACGACTAGTGGTATTCTTTTCAGCTGCTGGGGCTGCTGTACGCTGGTGCATCTAAATGTACGACTAGTGGTATTCTTTTCAGCTGCTGGGGCTGCTGTATGCTGGTGCATCTTAACATACGAGTATAGTGGTATTCTTTTCAGCTGCTGGGTGTGATGTACACTGGTGCATTTTAACATACGAGTATAGTGGTATTCTTTTCAGCCGCTGGTGCATCTAAATGAACGACTATTGGTATTCTTGTCAGCCGCTGGGGCTGCCGTACGCTGGTGCATCTTTAAGACTCAGTGAGGAGTCTGAGGGCGAAACACAGTAATCAGTGTTTTGGAGCTTCACTTTAATTTGATGAAGAAAACAGAACAGCCCCCATCAGGCCTTTGGCGACAGCAAAATCAATGTGGGCTGACGGGGGGTAAAAGACGACCTGGGGGGGGCAACAGAGGGTGGCGTCTGTGTTTTAATGACCCGAAACTTTAAATACTGCATAATATAGAATCAAAATGATAGTTCATTTAACTCTCGCTATAACTCCTGAGGAGACCATTTCAAGTCATTTTTCTTTATGTCACCACGGTAAACAGTAAATATGGACAAGAGGGTGGCATTATGACTACAAAATGATCAAAACAAAACAATAATCAACATACTAAAAGAAGGAATAGGATAAAAAAAAAACATAACAGTGAACAATATGCAAATGTGATGTTTTTATTAATCTTACATATGCTAATGTAATCGTAAACAAAACAACAGGGGTTTTGCTCCAATAGCAAAAGTCATTTAGGATTCGTCTCTGTTAATGTCTGGGGCACTTCCGCTCAGAAGCGCTACCATCCGAGGTCCTAGTAACTGAAGGTAAATATTATTATTATTATTATTATTATTATTGTTGCAGAGTCTAAAGCCCTTGTTTATACTTTGTCCGATCTGGAGAGGGTCATCGCCTGAGAGGGGGCTAGCACCTCACATGACTGACAGACACTTTAACCACCTGCTGTCGGTCTCCGTGGCAACCCTGATGGGCACAGCAGGCATGCTGTCTCTCAGTTGGCCTTTCCAAAAAAAGAACAGAAGGAGAAAGGGGAGGAGGAGGAGGAGAAAGAGAGAGAAAGAAATATGAGCGTAAGAGGAAAATAAAAAAGAAATATAGTAGCACTTGTCATCCCTGGCAGTGTGCTTAGTAATGAGAAGGCCCTCCCCTGGGTGGTGAGATCTGCTATAATAGATTTTTAATGGCTTTACTCCACGCTGCACCCCCCAGCCACCCCTCCCCCCTTCCCCAAAAGGACCCACCTCAGCCAGCCAATAGCAGCTGACAGAAAAGGGAAGTAATGCCACTCTCAATGCTGTAAGGTCAGCAATTACAACCCATTCAAATCACTTCCACTATGGCAGGTCTCTTTCCACTGCAATTCTTTGGTGCTATTTTTTTTACTGCTTTATACTAATTGAACAGTAACCTAAGTTCTGATTAAAAGAATACTTTCTTTCTTTTTTTTGTACTTGTGTGCTTCTATGAAAAGCCTAATAGGAAGAATAGAAATGACTGCTGATCATTCAGATATTAATTGAGGCCACACGAGGTACACACTGTAAAAGTAACTGAGGATAGTAATATTCAGAGAACCGTGTCCCTCAGAAACTTCAAATGAAACTGGCTATCGGTGTGTGAGCTTGTGCTGAGTTTGTACTCGATCGGCCTGAATCTGAGATTCTCTGACAGAAACATATGCATAACGCTTGATGGGCCAGCATCTCCGCAACCCAATCACTCACACAGCCCCTTCACAAACAGCCAATTACAGCTGACACGTGTAATACCTCTCAATGAAAAGGTATCAAACACCAGGACACAGGTGTTATGGCAAACTCTGAAATTGCTCCGCTCGCATTACCGATGTCTCAACCCCTTGATTTGCCTGGTCACCCAGTACGGCACGTGTACATTAAGGGGAGCGGCGTTCCGCGTGCGTCTCGTCCGGGGCCTGTCGTCTATAATGGATCTGACACCACCCCGCTGCTCCGGGACCGGTCTGCCAGAGAGAGAGGAGCCCGCCGGGTCTGGTCCTGAATCTCAATGATAACCTCCTTTGATTTAGCCACGGGGGATATGCATACAATAATTGTTTCTGCCAAACCCATACATCTCCATGTCACGGCAAAAATTAATGTGATTTTTCCTCCTAAATAATAGATTACAGGGGAGGACGGGACATTTGAATCCACCAAACCCAAATGTGTTTCGCTCAAATGTGCACAGTCTGACTACTGAAGTTGCAACAGTAAGACATGGTGTAAATCTCGCCCCATAATGACTTCTTTACCTTTAAAACACAGGAACACAACCTGATTGAATAAATAAACGTAGCTATCACCAAAGAGCAGATACAGACCAACACAAAACACAAACTGATCTGAGAGCTTTGCTCTAATTTCCACTGCTTACCTAAGATGCACACCTACTTAAAGATTTCAACTTGGAACAATGTATTAGCATGTAATTGAACTTGCTAATTGAAGTACTTAATCCTCTGCTTATTAGAGCCTTATATTTGGAAGAGGGCTCTGTAATTTAGCCAGCCAATTACAAACAGGACTTCCCTGCACAGGCTTGGAGAAACAAGGTCATTGATCTCAGGGGTACAGATCAGGCAAAATTTTCCGGTAATTTACAGTAACCAATTTGCTTGTGGGTCATCCTAGCCTGCTGACCAGGGGTTCAGATGTAACGCTAAGCGTGGGCTTAGTATAAAGTAGCTTCCCCGCGGCTCAGAGACCAACCCCACTCTACCCAGACACACAGAGGCAGTGCCGGCGCCCTGGTCTAAGGTTTCATCGCGTCGCCTCTCATCCTTTCAGAGCTGCGAAATGAAGCCATATCCCCCCGCGCCCCTGTGCCATCATCGTCCGCAGACCCGTCCAACTGCACTCTGGTAATCGGCACTGAAGAAGAGGCGGGGGAGGTCAGGGGTCAACGAGGAATTAAGACATGCTTGCCTGAGCATTCTCCATGCTGGGGTTTAGCATTGCTGACGGGCCGCATATGAGAAGAGAGGTTTCCATTCAGACAGAAGCTAGCGAGCTCAGATCAGATGTCTGCATGAGTCTAAAGGATCCTCATTAAGGGCTGTTAGTCACATTAGAGATGATGCAAGAGCAGTATCATCTGTGTTTACCTGATACATGAGCAACCACAGAGAGCGCTATAATTACCTTGAAGAAATAATGTGATGCTGTTGACTATTTATGTGGTGCAAGACTAGTTAGAGATTTACAAATGACTACTTCAGTCTCGCGCCGTCAGTCTGAGACATTCCTTTCGTGCTTACAGAAAGAGCCGCGCATGAAAAACGACTCTTATCCAAAACGCGTCTGTCTCTCAGAATTAACCAGCACAAAAACGACGGGGGGGCCAAAGGTCCATTGATCTGCATGTAATACATGAAATTATTACTCTCGCCTAATTGTTAGCAGAAGAGAGGGAGGCCAGGCCGGGACATTGAGGCATTTGATGAATGTGTTTAGCAGCTGAAGGAGCAGAGAAATAAAGAGAGGCTGGGAGAATCAATAAGGCAGTTTGTCAAATCGAATCTCGAGTGGGGCCATGAATGGTACTTTCAACCGCACAGAGGCAGAGAAGGGAGAGAGGGAAGGAAGACCTTGCCAAGTCAGCAAAGCACATTATCAGAAATCAAAGGGCTGACAGTGTCAGAAGGAGGGGTCCGGCGCCAGCCCTGAACCAAGGCCACACTTCCTCTATGGTAATTAAAAACCATTTCATCAGAGCTGTCTGCGCCACACTCCCTAATGCTTCCTATTGACAATCTGCTGCGCCAGGGCAGTGAGTGCTAATTTGACTTTAAATAAATGAGCAGAGAGTATTTAAATGTCTGCATTCACCAGAGGGAAAGAGGAAAAGAGAGCAAATGAGAAGAGAAGGGAGGCGAGGCGAAGCAGACTTCGGATTCTCTCATTTCAAACGTGTCACAGATGAATTGCATGGCGCAGACCAGGTTTATTACACTGTAAACAAGTGTGTGTGACCCAGCACTTCAAATAATCCATCTTATAGAATGGGACATTTTCCTTACTGAGAAAGACAATTAACTGAAATAAATCATTCTTTAATCTCTTTAAATTGCGAGGTTCAGGTAAAATGCTGACAAGGACAACACATGCTTTTCTCCAGACGTGGTATATCAACGAACTGATGTGTTGTTTCAGCCGTCCTCTACATTACAGAATCACTGCAACATTAGACAAACACACACAACATCAGTACGGCGCTCCCTCCCGTTCCTTGTAAAGGAAGTACACGGTGATGGGACCAGCAGTTGTTTGCACCGTTTCTGATGCACTGATCATCATCAATGACCCAAGCCCATAGGCCAGGCAAGGTAAACCTGAAAAAAAAAATAAAAAAAAGGGAAACATAACCAAAGTTTAATAAACGAACACGAAATAAAGAGAAAAACATCAACATCATTGGATAAAGGTATGAAATTATTTGATCTAGCTAACTGTGTTTGGTCACTGACCAAGATTAATGACTTTCAGTGTGCCGAAGAATTTGTCCTCGAAGTCCAAGTTCTGCGGAGGTGCTTTGCTGCAGTGGTACTTGATGAAGGGAAAGCATCCCGTCCGAAGAATGTGGTAGTTGGCGCCCTGGACTGGCCAGTTGAAGTTTGAGCGTCCAAACTGGTCGTTGTGTATGGCGCTGTAGCGTACACAAAACGACGTCCACGGAGGGAGCTTGCGTTGAGCGAGGTGGCATGTCAAAACCTCGGAGGCTAGGGGACGCGGACCTCTTTTCCGAAATGTGGTTGGAAACAGTATCACTTTTAAGATGATGCTGTGTATTCCCCGCATAATTCTTATCATTTCAAAAATAAAAACGAGAAAATAATATTACAACTCCTTTTATTTAGAAGAGTAAGACACCATGCTCGATTAGATAGATGAATTCCTTTTATGAATAGCCGTAAGTGTGAGGAATACACATCCATGATTGAGTGACATATCAAGCTGACATATCAAGCTGTCATATCACGCAATTATTCTGGTTAGTTTATCAAGAAAGTGTCGCTGAGCTGAATCCTCTATGTTGATTTTGACCACGTCTTCGTTACAGTACAGGCGTTCAGATAATAAACTAAGTGTATTCCTATGTCTTAGCGTTCAGATACCTAATGCTACATTTAGACATAGCATGTATTTGACCGCTGTAAACGTTGCAGTAGTGTTCAGGGCAAAACGGTAAGCCGACTCGCTGTGGCACAAAACATTATTTATTTAATTCCCCTTGCGTATAAGCGCAGTGTTCACGACTACCTCACATTTAAAAAAGCAGGACTCGACAGTTTAAATATCCAGTAATAATTTAAATACACTCGCTACTTCTCGGCTCACCCTGTCATTGTACCAGCAAACATTTCTGTCCCCCGGAAACAACGGAATTTGTTACAGTTCCGGCTCTAAAAGCCATCAGTTAGACAAACTGAATCACTGACTGACTACAATATCACTGTTTAAATTTGTAAATTAAACTCATTACTTTAAGTTCAATCCACATGACTTCTCTTCTTCATAGATAATGCACAGTCCTATTATTTTACATGTATTATTATTTGTATTACTATTTTTACTTAATTAATTGTGTAATGTTTGGTGTCTTTTCAGTGAATCCACATAATCCACATAAAATGTATTCTGAAAGAAACATAAAAGATGTAGTCAAAAGATGAAGTCAAACAAGTATCTTGAACACATAGAGCTTGACTGGTCTGTTGCTTTAGTCCTGATCGGTGCTGGTCAGACCATCTGTTTGGCCAGTCTTTTCTTGAGTCTTGTTCTGAATGGTAAGACCCAACACAGCCTCGATGTCCTTGATCATGTCCTTCAGAAATGTGGTGAGACAAGCAGAGAAAGTGACGTGGATTTTAATAGCTTAAAGATATTGCTGCATAACAACAATTAATCAGACCTTTAAGGTAAAGGGCAACTGTGAATGTAACATATCCACAGTGGCACTGAAAATACAATATGCCATTCAGCACAACATTGTATGTTATACTGTATATTCATACAGCCACGGAATTCCACCGTCTTGGCTAAGGGCTCCTTCAGCTGTGTTCAATGGCAGAGTATGTGTGCCCCAGAGAAACAGCCGATCATTTAATCCAGAAAGGGGACTGGCCACTGTCCTAAGACCACACTGGCTCAAAAGCTGTCAGTTCTGCATGTAGGAATTCCACACATTTAGTTTTGCCAAGGCAGTATGTGTGACAAGTTTGTTTTTCTCAGCCCTAAGCTTTTCTGTGACACAAATGGTCACTCTGAAACGATAAACACTGTCTTTCCATGTGACCAGAGTGTGCTTCATCAGCAGGGCATACACAAAATGTATTTAAAATAAAGTAAAAGAAAAACCCACACACACAACAAGCACTAACAACACCAAAAAGACAAATAAGAAATGCAATAGCAGGTAATCTTTAGCTCATTGACACGGTACCTTAAAATTGGACACCCCTTGCATGTTTGGGGCGGATATTTCCTGATGAATGACAGACAGGTTGCGAGCAAAGGTCATCAGAGATCCCTGGAGATCCTCACACAGTGTTCTGTTAATGGCACACAGAAACAAATGACTTTACTAATGACCCTCTCACTGACGTCCGAAACAACAACAACACACACACACACACACACACACACACACACACACACACACACACACACACACACACACACACACACACACACACACGGACAACCAAACAATCACCTTGTTTGGCTATTAGAAGTGGCTAGAGGGAGTTTAATGAGAGAGCTGCCATGTGATTGGGCATAGGAGTGGGCGGGGGGGGGGGGGTGTTGAAAGGGAAGGGTTTTCATGCAGGAAGCCGTGGGAACACACGAGGATCACGTTACAAATTACAAAAATGCACGAGTAGTCAACCGTCAACCGTCATAGTCTCAGCGTGTGGGAGCAATTAACTGAGTGACGCAGTAGATCTTTCCATAGCTGAGGTGTCCAACAATTAAAAATGTCGATATGGTCCAATCAGGAAATCACCAACCGATCAGGAGGTTCATAAAAGAAGTGCATTCCTGCCTGAGAATTCTTTTCTTACACTGATGACAGGGAGTGGCTTCCATCAAAGATACCTGACGGCATTGGCGGCTTCATAGAGAGTGATTTAAAGCAATAGTGTTTTGTTGTGTTCTTGTGTAAAGCATAATTGATTAGGGGGACAAAGACACACCAGCAGCACATTATAATTAATAAATCATATGAATGCATTTTCTCCAGGATTGTTGACCAAATGCCAGGACAAGTTGGAAGTGGCGATGACAGTCAAGTCATGATATACCTACACAGATATCTGTTGTGGATCTGTCTATGTGTGTGTGTGAGTGTGTGTGTGTGTGTGTGTGTGTGTGTGTGTGTGTGTGTGTGTGTGTGTGTGTATCTGTCTGTGTGTGTGTGTGTGTGTGTATCTGTCTGTGTGTGTGTGTGTGTGTGTTTGTGTGTGTGTGTGTGTGTGTGTCTGTGTGTGTGTGTGTGTGTGTGTGCTGCCGTGTACTCACACCATCCCCAAACTGTATCTGTCTGTGCTGTCATGAAGGGCAAACAGGGTGCCTTGCCTTTCCTACAAACATAAGCCATACATCAGCATGATATTCATGTTTAAAGCCTACACACATTCCTTTCATTTGATATTTATTTGTTCATGTTTAAAGCCTACACACACTCCTTTCATTTGATATTTATTTGTTCATGTTTAAAGCCTGCACACACTCCTTTGGTTTGATATTTATTTGTGGATTAAAGGGGTGGGTCACCATATCATCATAACACAACCCAAAAAGCCAAAGTGGAGCCTGAGGGCGGCCCCAATTACCTTGATGTCAAAGCCTATGCCCTGGGCCTTACACATCTGGAAGAAGACGCTGTAGTGCACCATGGACAGGTTGGTGTGAAGCAGCCGACTGCCTATCACAGCGTAGCGACTGGTCACAGGTGTCTTAGGAAGGAAATTAGAGGGCAAGTCAGAAGTAAACATATACTGTATATACATACAAACACATGCAAGGACACATGGATTTTCTCTCTTTCTTTCTCTCTCTCTCTCTCTCTCTCTCTCACACACACACACACACACACACACTCTGTGTATATATATACAGTATAGAATAGTGATGGGTGGGTGTGGATGTGTGATGGGTGTGTGTGTGTGTGTGTGTGTGTGTGTGTGTGTGTGTGTGTGAGAGAGAGAGAGAAAGAGAGAAAATAAAGGGAATAAGTGCAGAAAACCAAAGGTAAAAAATATGAATTATTAAATAAAGGAGAAATGAATCCAATCCAGTACAAAAGGTTTCATAAAAACAGAAAATATATCAATACTTTCTATTTTCCATATATCTTTACTTTCTATCTTTTCATATATCTATACTTTTTATCTTTCCATATCTGCTCAAAATTCTGTTCAGTTCATCCTATCCTGCATATGCTGCAGACTGCAGATGCAAACTGTAACACAATGCATGATGTTAAAGGGATACACAGTCAGTGGTCGCTAAGGGGCAGTGTGAATGGACAAACACACAGTCAGTGGTCACTAAGGGGCAGTGTGAATGGACACACAGTCAGTGGTCACTAGGGACCCAATGCATGATGTTAGTTAAAGGGATACACAGTCAGTGGTCACTAAGGACCCAATGTGAATGGACACACAGTCAGTGGTCACTAAGGGGCAGTGTGGATGGACACACAGTCAGTGGTCACTAAGGAGGGCAGTGTGGATGGACACACAGTCAGTGGTCACTAAGGAGCAGTGTGAATGGATACACAGTCAGTGGTCACTAAGGACTCAATGCATGATGTTAGAGGGATACACAGTCAGTGGTCACTAAGGAGGGCAGTGTGGATGGACACACAGTCAGTGGTCACTAAGGACACAGTCAGTGGTCACTAAGGACTCAATGCATGATGTTAGTTAAAGGGACACACAGTCAGTGGTCACTAAGGACTCAATGCATGATGTCAAAGGGATACACAGTCAGTGGTCACTAAGGACCCAATGCATGATGTTAAAGGGATACACAGTCAGTGGTCACTAAGGGGGAGTGTTGAATGGACACACAGTCAGTGGTCACTAAGGACCCAATGCATGATGTTAGTTAAAGGGACACACAGTCAGTGGTCACTAAGGGGCAGTGTGAATGGACACACAGTCAGTGGTCACTAAGGACCCAATGTGAATGGACACACAGTCAGTGGTCACTAAGGGGAAGTGTTGAATGGACACACAGTCAGTGGTCGCTAAGGGGGGCAGTGTGAATGGACACACACACAGTCAGTGGTCACTAAGGGGCAGTGTGAATGGACACACAGTCAGTGGTCACTAAGGAGCAGTGTGAATGGACACACAGTCAGTGGTCACTAAGGACCCAATGCATGATGTTAGAGGGATACACAGTCAGTGGTCACTAAGGAGGGCAGTGTGGATGGACACACAGTCAGTGGTCACTAAGGGGGCAGTGTGAATGGACACACACACAGTCAGTGGTCACTAAGGAGCAGTGTGAATGGACACACAGTCAGTGGTCACTAAGGACCCAATGCATGATGTTAAAGGGACACACAGTCAGTGGTCACTAAGGACCCAATGTGAATGGACACACAGTCAGTGGTCACTAAGGGGAAGTGTTGAATGGACACACAGTCAGTGGTCACTAAGGGGGCAGTGTGAATGGACACACAGTCAGTGGTCACTAAGGGGGCAGTGTGAATGGACACACACACAGTCAGTGGTCACTAAGGAGGGCAGTGTGAATGGACACACAGTCAGTGGTCACTAAGGGGCAGTGTGAATGGATACACAGTCAGTGGTCACTAAGGACCCAATGCATGATGTTAGAGGGACACACAGTCAGTGGTCACCAAGGAGGGCAGTGTGAATGGACACACAGTCAGTGGTCACTAAGGGGGGCAGTGTGAATGGACACACAGAACAGAGGCTACATTATTATGCAGAGGCCCCAACATCACAGAGACTGAGAGCAGCGGGTTAATAAAGGTGTCCAAACAAATCCCTCAGACACACAGTGGACTCAGGACTGTCAGGAGTCGCGTAGGATTGGCGTGGATCTGCAGTACCAGCTCCCTGACGAGGAGCAGAGGAGAGTGTGGTGTGTGTGTGTGTGTGTGGGTGGGAGGGGCTCTACACACTCTCCGGGGGGAGACGAGACACGTAATGCATTCTGATGGAGAGGCACTCCTAGCTGTCAAAAGCGCTGTCCTCACACAACAATAAGCGTCCAGCAGGGATTTAATTGTGTTTGTAATGTGCAGCGGAGCCCCAAATGACGGCCGCGGCCAGAGCCATTAGGCAGGCAGAGGGAGATGCACCGCTCCGGTCTGCTCTGCTGTGCTCTGTGCTCTGTGCTCTGTGTGTGTGTGTGTGTGTGTGTGTGTGTGTGTGTGTGTGTGTGTGTGTGCGCTGCGCTGTGACTTACGCTGACTAAATGAATGTCTGAGAAAACAACACAAGTCGCAGATTAACAAGCGTGAACGCAGGCCGGCCGCTGATAAAGCGAGCGCATTGTTTAGAGGCCCAGTGTCAGGCAGATGAGGTGCTTAGGCATGTGTGTGTGTGTGTGTGTGTGTGTGTGTGTGTGTGTGTGTGTGTGTGTATGTGTGTGTGTAGGTCCATGAATAATGAACACCAGATGAATTATTAATAGGTTGATTATTTAGACTCATCTATCAAAATGATAATGAATTCGGCAGCTAAACACCAATCAGGTCCAAAGCGTAATTACACCGTTTAGTTGTATTTAACAAAAATCTAACAACAAACACTGGCCTTGATCAATCTTTATGGGGGTGCTAAGGTAACATCTTCTGGGGGGGGGGGGGGGCCTAGTGAAATAACAGACATGGGGGGGATCTCTGGTCTAATGTAAAAACAGACATAGGGAAACTGATTTTACTGCCTTAGCTAGGAGCTGGTAATGTAAGTAATGCAGGCTCATCACTAGAGCTCACAGTCATCACAAACATCCTGCCCCTCGGCCAAGCTTTAATGACTACAAATGGCCGCCGCTGCATTCATTTACAGCGAGTGCTGAGAAGCTGGAGAAAGCCAGGACATCGGCTGTAATGACCGTCATGAATCTGCTTCAGATAGCCCTCTGAGAGCGGCCTGGAGAACACCACTACGCACCACACCACACCACACCACACCACACTGACACCACACCACACCACACCGCACCACACCACACCACACCACACCACACCACACACCACACTGACACCACACCACACTGACACCACACTACACCGCACTGACACCACACCACACCACACACCACACTGACACCACACCACACTGACACCACACCACACCGCACTGACACCACACTGACACCACACTGACACCACACCACACCACACACCACACTGACACCACACCACACCACACCACACCACACCACACTGACACCACACCACACCACACCACACCACACTGACACCACACCACACCACACCACACCGCACCACAATGACACCACACCACACTGACACCACACCACACCACACCACACCACACCACACCACACTGACACCACACTGACACCACACTGACACCACACCACACCACACCACACCACACCACACCACACTGACACCACACTGACACCACACTGACACCACACCACACCACACCACACCACACTGACACCACACCACACCACACCGCACCACACTGACACCACACCACACCACACCACACCACACCACACCACACCGCACCACACCACACCACACCGCACCGCACCACACCACACCACACTGACACCACACCACACCACACTGACACCACAATGACACCACACCACACTGACACCACACCACACCGCACCACACCACACCACACTGACACCACACCACACCGCACCACACTGACACCGCAACGCACCACACCACACCACACTGACACCACACCACACTGACACCGCACCACACCGCAATGCAACACACTGACACCACACCACACCACACCGCACCACACCGCACCACACCACACCGCACCACACCACACTGACACCGCAACGCACCAAACTGACACCACACCGCACCGCACCACAATGACACCACACTGACACCACACTAATACCACACTGACACATCTGCAGGACACATGGGTATGAGCTGGAGTTTACGCTGACCTTAGAGAGACACACACACCTGTAGCACTGTGGATGAGAGGGCAGGACTCAGAGACATACACACACACACACACAACTGTAGCTCTACAGAGAAGAAAGGGAGATTGAGAAACACACATCACTGCAGCTCTGGAGGCAGTGATGGAGAAACACATAGACCTGTAACACTATAGAACACAAAGGCCTGAGAAACACATAGACCTGTAACACTATAGAACACAAAGGCCTGAGAAACACATAGACCTGTAACACTGTAGAACACAAAGGCCTGAGAAACACATAGACCTGTAACACTATAGAATACAAAGGCCTGAGAAACACATAGACCTGTAACACTATAGAATACAAAGGCCTGAGAAACACATAGACATGTAACACTATATTACAGAAAGGCCTGAGAAACACATAGACCTGTAACACTATAGAACACAAAGGCCTGAGAAACACATAGACCTGTAACACTATAGAATACAAAGGCCTGAGAAACACATAGACCTGTAGCAGTATGAGGAAGAAAGTAGTTTCCTGAATGTTCAGAAGAAAGTGAAATG
>NC_045154.1:17248492-17260992 GCF_900700415.2 Clupea harengus
AGAATTAAAAGCACACACCACATGTGTGAGTCGGAGTCGGAGCATGCCTCCTCTTCTGCCCCCTCTTTTGCTTCCTCTTCTGCCTCCTCTGCCCTTCCGCCCCTCATACATCTCTCTGACTGAGGGGGGGGATCTGAATTTAAGGATGTGTCACGGGGGGTCAGTAAATCAGAGCACAGCAGAGGGGTCAGGAGGTTAAACAGACACTATTCTTCCACTGTAATCGCTCTCTAATTACTCTCACTGCAGACAGCCTCTCACGCTTAAAACACCCCACTACTCTCACACACACAAAAAATAAACACACACACACACACACACACACACACACACACACACACACACACACACACACAGACACACAAAACATACACACACACACAGACACACACACACACACACACACACACACACACACTGAAAATACATACACTCTATCGCACACAAACACACACACACGCAAACTGAAAGTACATAGACTCAGTCGCACACACACACACACACACGCACATAAAAAGACATAGACCCAGCCACACACAGACAAAGCGCCTGAGAGACATAAGGCAAACAGCAGTCCCCCCACTCAGCCAGGCGTGAAGCGAATATCACTTAGCCACCTACTGTTAGGCCTGCCTCTGCCTGCAAGCTGATACTGTACCAGATATCTACATCCCCACCCCCCCCCCCACCCCCTCCCACACCCCCCCAGCAGCTCCTCTGATACACCACGCTCACTGGCCAAACATCAGAGCACATACACACACACACACACACACACACGCACACTTACGTGCACACACATGCATACACACAAACTAACACACACACACTCAGAAACACACACACACACACACACACACACACACACAAACATGCATGCACACACAGGAAAAGGAAAAGGAAAATGGACTCAGATGAAATTCTCATCTTGAGGGGAAAATAAACAGCTGTGGTGGAGAGCAAATCAATTTAGGAGAAATGAAATGATGAATAGAAAGAAGAGCAGACGAATGAAAGGGAGCGAGAGACAAGGAGCCATTTGGGAGAGAATCCCAGGTGACACATTAAGACAAAGCCTGGGCCCACCAGTGTGTGTGTGTGAGTGGGTGTGTGTGTGTGTGTGTGTGTGTGTGTGCGTGTGTGTGTGTGTGTGTGTGTGTGTGTGTGTGTGTGCGTGTGTGTGTGTGTGTGTGTGTGTGTGTGTGTGTGTGTGTGTGTGTGTGTGTGCGTGCGTCTGTGATCACTCCAGGCTGACCCGTGTCCTGACAGACACAAAGCTGCACCACACCACTGCAGTGCTATCAGGGGTCAGAGGTCACAGCCTTAAAGGCGGGAATTAGTTTATTGACACAATAAGACCTGACAGTTTATTAGATGGCCTTTGTGTGTGTGTGTGAGTGTGTGATTGTGTGTGTGTGTGTGTGTGTGTGTGTGTGCTTCAGCGCTCTCCTGGGGGCCCTCTTAGACTCATCTATCTGCCCAATCACCTCCCTCAGCAGCAGATTGAGTGGTCTCTCACACACCACCAGCATTAAAGCACCGGCCCCAGCACACACACACACACTCACACTCACACACACACACACACACACACACACACACACACACACACACACACACACACACACCTCACCTCTAACCCCAGGCCCTCGTGCTGCCCTCACACAGCCCTGTACTCCTGTGGGGAGCCGTCTCTGTCTGACCTCTAAATAAGAGTTAGCGCCGGCTCAGCCAGGCCGCTCAGATGGGTTTGGTGCTGCGGCCCAAACGTGGTTAGACGTGTGATTTATGTGTGTGGTCAGTCGCTGGTTGGGTTTGGTGTTTAGGTGACTAGAGGGACGGAGAGGGGGGAAAGGGTCAGAAAGGAAAACAAACCAAAACGCCAAACTCTGTTTCCCTCTTTGCCCCTTCTCTCCCTCTGTATCACAACAAATCAAATAAGAACACATAGCGTACAGCATTTAACACTATCCTCATAGAGAACATATAGCGCACAGCACTTAACACTATCTACATAGAGAACATATAGCGCACAGCACTTAACACTATCTACATAGAGAACATGACACTCACATGTCACGTGTTATTGCAAAAGGGGTAAAGACAAAAAAGAAAGAAATGCCTCCCTCTCTCTCTCCTTCCTTCCCTCTCTTTCCCTCCATTTCTCTGTCTTCACATATCTCTCGCTTACTATACCCCCGACCTCTGACCTGCTGCTCCATGGTGCTGGGGTGAAGGAAGGTGACCAGGTCGAGGGCGAGGTATCCCAGGATGCCCCTGTCCAGGCAGGCGCGGCCCACGCGGTCGCAGAGCCGGTGGAGGGCCTCGGGGCAGATGGAGGTCTGCGGCACGGACGAGCCGAGCACCTCCAGACCGCTGGGCCCGTGGAACTGGTCCCCGCAGCACAGCACGCGCACCTCACCGGCCGGCTCCACCAGCAGGTCCACCGTCAGGCACGTCACACTCTCAGAGGGGGGGTAGGCCTCCACCACACCACCTGGAGGGGGGGGGGGGGGGGGGGGGGGCAGAGAGAGAGAGAGGGAGAGAGAGGGAGAGAGAGAGGGAGGGAGAGGGAGAGAGAGAGAGATAGGGAGAGAGAGTGAGAGAGAGAATGAAAGAAGGTGTGGGAGATGAGAGCAAGCAGAGAGAGGGAAGGATTGAGAATGTTTAAATATTATTTTTCATTACTATTAGCATTCGTGTAAAAGAAGGAACATCCAAAAGTAATTAGGATTAGAAACGCAGGATGAGACCGTGGCACATAGAGTAGAGCTGGACAGGTCAGATCATGCAGTTCTACTCTGGAGGCAGTTACTCTGGAAACATTCACTCTGGAAACAGTTACTCTGGAGACAATTACTCTGGAGACAGTTACTCTGGAAACAGTTACTCTGGAGACAGTTACTCTGGAAACAGTTACTCTGGAGACAGTTACTCTGGAGACTTACTCTGGAAACAGTTACTCTGGAGACAGTTACTCTGGAGACAGTTACTCTGGAAACATTCACTCTGGAAACATTCACTATGGAGACAGTTACTCTGGAGACAGTCCCTCCTAAGCTGAGACATCACCTCTGCATGTGTTCCGTTTCTGGTGTCTGAGAGAGCGTTATTTAGCAGTGTGTGACGTGGTGTCTGAGAGAGCGTTATTTAGCAGTGTGTGACGTGGTGTCTGAGAGAGCGTTATTTAGCAGTGTGTGACGTGGTGTCTGAGAGAGCGTTATTTAGCAGTATGCACCGGGTGGAATGGAATCTTTATCCAATCAGTCGATGTGTTCAGTCCCCAGAAACACGTGCAGGGGAGAGTTTAATCAATCTACCATGCGGAGGTCTAGAGGGCACACTGGTCATTTAATGACATGGCTGTCACACGATGCTGGATGAGACAGACACATTCCTGCCAACCCAGCTGGTGTAGACTAGTGATGCAAGATTTCATTAAAAACTAGAACCGTCTTAAATCTACCCTGAGCGAGAGGAAGCACCTAGGAGCATCATGGCCGTGAGCTAGAGACCCAGATGCACAGATGATGCTGATGCAAGTTCAGGCATGATAATAGAGACCAGATGCACAGATGATGCTGATGCAGGTTCAGGCATGATAATAGAGACCAGCTGCACAGATGATGCTGATGCAGGTTCAGGCATGATAATAGAGACCAGATGCACAGATGATGCTGATGCAGGTTCAGGCATGATAATAGAGACCAGCTGCACAGATGATGCTGATGCAGGTTCAGGCATGATAATAGAGACCAGATGCACAGATGATGCTGATGCAAGTTCAGGCATGATAATAGAGACCAGATGCACAGATGATGCTGATGCAAGTTCAGGCATGATAATAGAGACCAGATGCACAGATGATGATGATGCTGATGCTGATGCAGGGTTCAGGCATGATAATAGAGACCCAGATGCACAGATGATGATGATGCAGGTTCAGGCATGATAATAGAGACCAGATGCACAGATGATGCTGATGCAAGTTCAGGCATGATAATAGAGACCAGATGCACAGATGATGATGACGCTGATGCTGATGCAGGGTTCAGGCATGATAATAGAGACCCAGATGCACAGATGATGATGATGCAGGTTCAGGCATGATAATAGAGACCAGATGATGCTGATGCTGATGCAGGTGCAGGGTTCAGGCATGATAATAGAGACCAGATGATGCTGATGCTGATGCAGGTTCAGGCATGATAATAGAGACCAGATGATGCTGATGCTGATGCAGGTGCAGGTGCAGGGTTCAGGCATGATAATAGAGACCAGATGATGCTGATGCTGATGCAGGTTCAGGCATGATAATAGAGATCAGATGCACAGATGATGCTGATACTGATGCAAGGTTCAGGCATGATAATAGAGATCAGATGCACAGATGATGCTGATGCTGATGCAAGGTTCAGGCATGATAATAGAGATCAGATGCACAGATGATGCTGATGCTGATGCAAGGTTCAGGCATGATAATAGAGACCAGATGCACAGATGATGATGATGCTGATGCAAGGTTCAGGCATGATAATAGAGACCAGATGATGCTGATGCTGATGCAGGTTCAGGCATGATAATAGAGATCAGATGCACAGATG
Source organism: Clupea harengus (assembly GCF_900700415.2). Taxonomy (NCBI): domain Eukaryota; kingdom Metazoa; phylum Chordata; class Actinopteri; order Clupeiformes; family Clupeidae; genus Clupea; species Clupea harengus. Next base: position 17,253,097 of record NC_045154.1, read on the forward strand.
ATGCTGATGCAGGTTCAGGCATGATGATAGAGACCAGATGCACAGATGATGCTGATGCTGATGCAAGGTTCAGGCATGATGCCATGAGAGACTCTCACCGTATCGGAGGAAGTGGGCCAGGAACTGCTCCCAGGTGGAGTAGATGGTCCTGTTGGATGGGCGCGCATGCTGAGCCAAAAGCTGAGGGACCTCCTCCAAGAACCTAACAAGAACTTCCTCCTGCACACACACACACACACACACACCCACACTAGACATTAGTGTGAGATAATTAATAAATGAGGCAATGTGTTCATGTACATAGATGAACGATTGGGTGAATTAATTTGTTCTGTGTGTGTCAGTATGAAATGGATGAACTAAACGTGTCTCACTCTGTGTGCATGTGTGTGTGTGTGTGTTAGTATGTGTCAGTGTGTGTGTGTGTGTGTGCGTGTGTGTGTGTGTGTGTGTTAGTATGTGTCAGTGTGTGTGTGTGTGTGTTAGTATGTGTCAGTGTGTGTGATTGACAGTCCGTTATCCCTACATCACTGTGGTCTAATGGGTTTAACCCGCAGCTATGGATATCACACCTGCCTTCGATACCAGTCCAGTGTGACCCCCCCCCCTCTGATGAGCAGGAACGCATGCGGATCAATCAACCGATCAATCAGAACCCAGCAGAGATCAATGCCTCCCTTGTTTCTGTAACTAGGAAACGCCATAATGGCTTGGGCACTTAATTAGACTGTTAATTGCTGAGTTTGACTTTGGGTGAGTGTTACTCTGAACCTGTTGATAATTGAAGAAGAGGCTGCTGCTCTCTCTTTGAGCACAGATGAGCGAGACTCACACACACACACACACACACGCACACACACACATACTCTGTTTGTTTATGTTTAATTAGCCTGACTGGAATAAATAGAGAGTGGCCACCTTAAGCTGTCTGACTCTTAACTGCTTTCAACTGTTTATGAAAAGGATTATCTGCTCCTTATCTTAGCTCGTCTGGGAGTGAAGGTACACATGGCGACACATGACGAAAGATACACATGACGAAAGATACACATGACGATACATGACGAAAGATACACATGACAACCCATGACGAAAGATACACACGACGAAAGATACACATGACGACACATGATGAAAGATACACAAGATGAAAGATACACATGATGAAAGATAAACAAGATGAAAGATACACATGACGAAAGATACACAAGACGAAAGATACACATGACGAAAGATACTCATGACGAAAGATACACAAGATGAAAGATACACATGACGAAAGATACACATGACGACACATGACGAAAGATACACATGACGAAAGATACACATGACGAAAGATACACATGACGACACATGACGAAAGATACACATGACGAAAGATACACATGACGATACATGACGAAAGATACACATGACGAAAGATACACATGACGACACATGACGAAAGATACACATGACGAAAAATATTGGGAGACTGGTATGGAATATTCTCTTACTTCTTAACTGAAAAAAGAAATCCAGACATTGGTCTGAGTATGAGAGAGAAAAAAATTATACGGTTGACTTAATTCCATTTGAGTGTCAAAACTGTGAGATGAGAAAAACGTCAACAGATTCATTTAAAGACAAAACAAAACCAAACACAATATCAACACAGACAAAGAAGACCATATTCGTCTTTTTTTCCCCCTTTTTTTTTGTCGTTTCCTTCTCAGTGGTTCTCACATTCAGAGAGGAGCGAGGAGCGAGGAGTAGAGGAGAGGAGAGGAGAGGAGGAGAGGAGGAGAGGAGAGGAGACTCGGGAGAGACAGATTAGGGCTGTTTGCTATTCCAGTCATGAAACGGCCATCATCATATTCAAGCACTGTAAGACGCGGGGTCAATCGCTGCACAGTGATTCCGCCCCGACACAAGCCATGAAGCACACAATGGCGCGGCAAAAAGTGTAAAGCAAACGGCCCCGTCGTTCCCCTCGGACGAGCAGCGCCGCGCCCAGAGTTTGCCAACGCACGTCAGGAGCAACAGCGGGGGGGGAGGGCAGAGGATGGAGGGAGGAGAGGGAGAAAGAGAGGAGGAGTAAAAGAAGAGAGAGAGAGAGATAGAGAGAGAGAGAGAGGAGATGAGGAAGTCTTGTGTGGTGTTTTATTTGGACTTAGGCGTGTGAGCAGCTGCTCGGTGAGGGGCCGGGAGTGAGAGGGAGGCGTGCTTGGCTTCCACATAAAGATGAGCTATCTGACGATAAATAACACAACGACGCATGCTTCTGCTCTTTGCCTGCCACTGAACACACTCTATTAAGGGATGCAACAAAAAACACACACATATCCAGACACTTTCAGACACAGTGTGCGGAACACACTGACACACAGAGTAGAGCACACACTGACACACACACACACACACAGAGAAGAGCACACACTGACACACACAGAGTAGAGCACACACTGACACACACACACACAGAGAGTAGAGCACACACTGACACACACACAGAGTAGGGCACACACTGTCACACAGAACGTAGGGCTTTGGTGTTGGGTGAGTCTCTGAGGCGATTCATAAAGGATAAAACCACCAGTAGCATCATTACATTTACATTTAGCATCAGGCATGGCTGTGTATGTTTGTGGAGGGATAGATACCATACCACCCCACACCATACCATACCACACCACGCCACATCACACCACACCACCACATGCCATACCACACCACACCACACCACACCACACCACACCACATCACGCCATACCACACCACACCATACCACACCACTACTACGCCATACCACCCCACATCACACCATACCACAACACCACAACACCATACCACACCACACCATACCAGATGATACCACCACACACAATACCAAACCACACCACACCACACCACACCACCACACACAATACCATACCACACCACACCACACCACAACACACCACACCACACCCCACCACACCACACCACACCACACCACACAATACCAAACCATACCACACCAAACCACACCACACCACACCACAACACCAAAACGCCATACCACACCCCACCACACCATACCACCACACACAATACCAAACCATACCACACCACACCACAACACACCACACCACACCCCACCACACCACACCACACCACAACACCACACCATACCACCCCACACCATACCATACCACACCACACCACATCACAACACCACAACGCCATACCACACCACACCATACCACACCACTCAGCATCCCGGGGATGTGGAGATGTGTTAAGCCGAAGACTCCCAGAAGAGGAAAATGCTCTAATGACTGGATGACTGGAGGGGTGTGTGTGTGTGTGTGTGTGTGTGTGTGTGTGTGTGTGTGTGTGTGGGGGCACGTGTTTCACAAGTGCATTTTTAAATAATAATAAACATTCCCACTCCTTTCCCCAAAGACATCTGTGCATCTGTTGATGCTTTCATATGTATAGCCAAATGGCCTGTGTATTGTCCCCATTGAATGCGTGTGTGTGTGTGTCTATGTCTATGTACGTGTGTGTGTGTGTGTGTGAGTGCTTGTGAGCGTGTGTGTGTGTGTGTGTGTGATTGTTTACCGTGTGATGTTTGCATATAGCTCCATCCCCTCTCTAAATGGTCTGGGACCCCCCGTGTCTTTAACCTCTGCTCTGGAGCGCCGAGTCAAAGGCTCCGCGCGGGCCAGCAGAGACCCGGAGCTGCACCCCTCCATCTTCCCCAGCGTGACCTCCCCCCACCCCCCCAGGCCCCCTCTCCAGCCTGCCCCGGGGGCAACGAGCCTGGGCATTATTCTCCACGGCCACCTGGGGCTGCCGCTATTCTCCCTGGCACATTAGCCGGGGCCTCCCGGCACAATCAATAATTAAACCATATGCACACAGCCTGTGGCGTGGGGGAGAGAGGTGCGCTACACACACACACACACACACACACACACACACACACACACACACACACACACACACACACACACACAGCCTGTGGTGTGGTGGAGGGGCCGTCCTCCAGCCCGCTGCAGCCGGGGACCACGACCTGGTGATATTATGGGATGTAAGTGTGTGTGTGGCAAACACACTGCTCCCAGGAGGAGAGCCTCAGATATATGACCATTGACGAGGAGCGAGGAGCGAGGAGCGACGCTGAATCATTACGGCGCGCGGTCCGGATAATTACCGTCAGGAGAGGCATTTGTACAGTTTACGACACAAACACAAACTGTACTTTTTTTATGAGGGCGCAATTCACCAGACTGCCTGCTCTCAGCTGCTGTCGCCATGATTACAGCTCTCTGCACAACACACACTCAAATTGGTGGAAGTGTCTCTGCACAACACACACTCAAATTGGTGCAAGTGTCTCTGCACAACACACACTCAAATTGGTGGAAGTGTCTCTGCACAACACACACTTAAATTGGTGGAAGTGTCTCTGCCTCTAATGTTCCTTTCTTGCTCTGCTCACACACTCCATCTCAACCAGCCGTGGAAGCAGTGAGAGTAATAAGAAAAACACCAATCTTCTGGAAGAGGCTGTGGTTCAGGAAGATGAAGAGCAACAGATCCAACATGTGAAATCTCCTAACAAACACAAGCAAGACCAAAGCCCCCCCCCCCCCCCCCCACACACACACACACACCATCATTTGCATTCAGTGAAATGCAAGCAGTCTTGAAGAAAGCTTGGCAAAAGGAAAGAAAAGGGCTATGAATGAGAAAAAGCTGCAGTAAATGGACGCCATAAAGGAGTCACCTCTGCACCCCTTCCTTCCCTTTGTGTGAGACTCAGCGGAGGCTTTTCATCGGCAGCGCTTGAGAAAGAGACGGGCCCCGTGCAGTCTAGTGCCCATATGGCCCTGGAGCCCCGAGGGGGAGAGAGGCACGCTACACACACACACACACACACACACAGACACACACACACACAGACACACACATTCGCTGCATTCTCGCTGGGACCCCAGGTGGTGAAGAGCCCCCATTTAGACCTTCAGCACCGGCACCGTGATGGAGCCTGACTGGGCCTCAACAAGCGCTCTACCCGGTAATTACCAAACACCAATGGCACACCACTCTGATGCCTTACATGGAGACACACACAACACACACACACACACACAGTTGTACACACACACACACACACACACACACACACACACACACACACAGTTGTACACACACACACACACACACACACACACATTTGTACACATACACACACACACACACACACACACACACACACACACACACACACACACATTTGTACACACACACACACACACACACACACACACACACACACACACACACACACACACAGTTGTACACACACACACACACACAGTTGTACACACACACACACAGTTGTACACAAACACACACACACACATACACACAAACACACACACCATATGACCGTATACTCAGGTGCATCTATACTTTCGTACACACCATACAAAAGACATACGACTGTAGACACCCATATACACACCCATACCCACATTGAATGAACGCCCACAAAGACACCAAGTAAAGACAGACAGACAGATAGACAAATGGACACACACATAATACACACACACACACACACACAGATCCTAAATAAAGACCAAGACCTAAATGAAGGATATGTGAACAAAGCAAAGAAAATGAAATAGTCAAAGGTGAGCGTAGCCCTACACACAACTAGCACACAGCGATTAGCACACAGCGATTAGCACACGGCGACCTCCAGCCCGAGTCAAATGAAGCACTCAAAGGTAAGAGTAGTTGTACGCCACACACATAATGATTACCACATAATTAGTTGACACAAAGCCCAGAGTGCAACAGAGAGACCCAGTCATTAACGAGTGACAAATAATCAAAGGCTACTGTATGAGCCAATGAGAGAAGCCACAGGGGCCCAGAAGCAGGGTGCTTATTACAGCACGTATCCAATCAATGCACCTCTGGCTGGCAGGCAGGCAGGCACACACACACACACACACACACACACACACACACGTCTGCCATTTATACAACCATAGCACCGATTAAAAAACACTTCAAAGTGCCAATAACGTTTTCACTGGGCACCAAATAGCATATTGCCTCGCCACATCACATAGTGTTCCAGCGCCTGGATCAGGTGGGACAGACAGACAGGCAGCGCCCTGCTCTTGAAGACATCAGGAGACTGGTATGAGCCCAGCGTGCAGGGCAGGCATACACACAGCGCCCTGCTCTTGAAGACATCAGGAGACAGACTGGTATGAGCCGAGCGTGCAGGCATACACACAGACACGCAGCTCCCTGCTCTTGAAGACATCAGGAGACTGGTATGAGTCGAGCGTGCAGGCATACACACAGACACGCAGCTCCCTGCTCTTGAAGACATCAGGAGACTGGTATGAGTCGAGCGTGCAGGCATACACACAGATCACCACTCTCTCATAGCCAACATGTCCACGGACGGCTGATGCTCAGAGAAGAGCATTTTAAAAGGGTCAGGTGTGATCAGGTGTGTTAGGTGACAGGTGAAGGTCTGAAGGTACACACACACACACACACACACATCAGGTGTGTTAGGTGACAGGTGAAGGTCTGAAGGTACACACACACACACACACACATCAGGTGTGTTAGGTGACAGGTGAAGGTCTGAGGGTACACACACACACACACACACATCAGGTGTGTTAGGTGACAGGTGAAGGTCTGAAGGTACACACACACACACACACACACATACACATCAGGTGTGTTAGGTGGCAGGTGAAGGTCTGAAGGTACATAACACACACACACACACACACACACACACACACACACACACACACACACACATCAGGTGTGTTAGGTGACAGGTGAAGGTCTGAAGGCACACACACACACACACAAACACACACACACACACACACACACACACACACACACACACACACATCAGGTGTGTTAGGTGACCGGTGAAGGTCTGAAGGTACACACACACACACACACACACACACACACACACACACAAACAAACACACACACACACACACACACACACACACACACACACACACACACACATCAGGTGTGTTAGGTGACAGGTGAAGGTCTCCATCACCCAGCGTGCCATGCCATGGATCTAAACGTGTGTGTGCGTGGGTTTAGCACTGATTCCTCACCTTGGCCTACTCTGATGCCTAGACTAGACTGTGTGTGTGTGTGTGTGTGTGTGTGTGTGTGTGTGTGTGTGTGTGTGTGTGTAGGGTGGGACGGTTGGTTAACCTCTCCGTCATTGGGTGTGTGCTCAATGGGGCATAGGCAGACTGCCTAAAGAGGCCGGGCTGAAGTGAATTAGCGCGTCCTCCCAACACGTTCAGGTCTGACGACCACACAAGCGAGTACTGAGTGGAACAGATGCAGTAGCAGTTTGCACACAGCACTGCAGGAGCCCACATCTCCCTGAACACATTAAGGCATACTGAAGGAGAGCCCTGCTAACTCTACACAATAAGACATATATTTCATTCAACACTGCAGGAGCCTCCATCTCCCTAAAGCATACAGAAGAAGAGCCCTGCTAACTCTACACAATAAGACATATATTTCATTCAACACTACAGGAGCCTCCATCTCCCTGAACACGTTAAGGCATACTGAAGAAGAGCCCTGTTAACTCTACACAATAAGACATATATTATACACGTTAAGGCATACTGAAGAAGAGCACTGTTAACTCTACACAATAAGACATATATTTCATTCAACCCTACAGGAGCTTCCATCTCCCTAAAGCATACAGAAGAAGAGCACTTCTAATTTCATTCAACAATACAGGAGAGAGAGTGTGTGTGTGTGAGAGTGAGTGTGTGAGTGTGTGTGTGTGTGTGTGTGTGTGTGTGTGTGTGTGTGTGT
>NC_045154.1:17268492-17293492 GCF_900700415.2 Clupea harengus
GGAGCGATCTCGGTGGCGCCTCCAGCAGGCCTGGATGCGCACCGCCGCCGCCTCCCTGCCTCCCACGCCGCGGTAGCGCCGCCCGGGCCGCTCCACCACCTCCGACACCTCCTCGTGGTTCTCCAGCGTCAGGAGCAGGCGGCTCTCCAGGGCGCTGAGACGGCTGCCGTGCTTCCCGAGCCCGCCCACGCCGCCACCGTGACCCCTGACCTCCAGCGCGCCGCTCTGCACCAGCCCCACCAGCCGCTCCCCGCTGACCAGCGCCACGGGCACGGCGAAGCAGCGCAGCACGTGCTCCAGCCGGCGAAGCGCGTCCCGCAGCTCCCCGCCGCTCAGGCAGTAGTGTTGATGGAAGCGGCAGAAGTCCGGTGCCGATACGTCCGCCTGACCTTCCATGATCACCAAGGGGAACTTGCTCTTGGACGTGGCCTTGGGCACAGGAAGACAGAGAGGCAGAGACAAAGACATTCACAAGGTCTACTTCACACAGGCTGTGCACTTATACTGGACCAATCATAACAGACAAAGACATTCAAGAAGTCTACCTTACTTAGACTACAGTATACACTCATACTTCACTACTGATAAGAAACAAAGATATTCCCAAGGTCTACTTTCTTCAGGCTGTGAACCTACACTCCACCAATCATAACAGACAAAGACATTCAAGAGGTCCCTTACTAGTCAGAGGCAACAGATCTTCACTGATGCTTTACACCTCATGCTCAAATTAATAATGCGTATCTATAATGCGTATGTAGAGTTCAGAGTTAGCATCCGTACAGTAACCAATGGTTTCACATTGATTACCTACTATCTTTTTTTTTCTCACATTGATTACCTACTATCTTTTTTTTTAAGATTTGTTTTTGGGCTTTTTGCCTTTATTCAGATAGGACAGTGACGGTTTTGGACAGGAAATGAGATGGAGAGAAGAGGTGGGGAGTGGGATCGGGAAATGACAGCGGGTCGGATTCGAACCCGTGTCCCCGTGAGCATTCAAGCCCGTATATGGTCGTGGCTACTGCTTGCGCCACAGTGCCCCCCGACTACCTACTATCTTACTACTAAGTATCACCTATACAAATGTGAAAAGTCAGCATATTGATGGATGAACCAATCGAAAGAGGCGCTGCTTCTCCCACAGGTTCTCACCCCTCCCTCTGCTGCAGCTGCACCTCTCACGTTTAAAATAACACTTTCTAGCTTCCACACACACCGCCTGAGGTCACACACACCACACAGAAGGGTCCTCAGCCAGTAATGTGTGCATTAAGATGAAGATCAGGGTTCAGCCAGTACACTTCTGATGGACCACATTAGCACTAATGTCCACTGGTCACTGTTCTCCACGGCATCAGAGGTAATTTCCTCCAGGGTGAGCTCTCCTGCGTCCAGCATTTTATCCAGGGCTGTGACAGGATGACCAGGGCATTCCAATAGCCCTGGAGCTGCCTGTGACACTGAGGTCAAGGGTCGGAAACACCACTGGATAATGGACACACGAGCCATGCTTCAAACACACACCGTAGCCAAGCACGTGCTAATGTCTGGATAATGGACACGAGCCATGCTTCAAACACACGACGTAGCCAAGCACGTGCTAATGTTTCGGACTGCTGCCAAGCGAGTGTGTCGTACGTGCTGGCTGATGTTTGGACTGCTGGAGTGTGAAGGTGTATGCTGGATAGTTTGTGGGGGTGTTAGCATAAGGTGACCAGATTTCTGAGACAAAATCCGGGGACATTTTCAGTTCAGACACGTTAACACCTCCAAAACATGTCATGTTTTTGTCTTTATAATCGAAAAACGGGGACACTGACTGGGCCCTTATTCATAAAAGCAGTTCTTGTAAATCGCAAGGGGAATGTCAAACATAGAGTTTTCTTTCCAGCATAGAAAATGTTAAGGCCATTGAGGCAACTGAATGCATTGTATTCCTATATTCTGTGTGAAAATCAGTTGGAACTATGAACATACAGATCAGGCCCATAGACTTCATGATCTTTGGAATTGTTTTTAGGTATTACTATACCAAAAGTGATTTAAGAAACAAACAAACAAAAAGATTCAAAATACAATTTTAGTCAAAACTGTAATTAAATCCAAGCAATGTCAAGGTGAGGGAGGGAGATCTGAATAATCTAAAAAATAACAAGTTCTGTGACACACTACCAGTTGACATATTTGTTGATAAAGAATATGTGAAGTTAAGGTGAGAAAAAGACATTTCATTAGTGTCTTTTAAGAGACCACCACAAGAACACATGTTTTTTTGTGTTTGTTTTTAAGTAATGTAGGCCTACCATTATTCTAGGCTACCTGTAATTGTCTATCTATGTAGCCTAAGCACATGACTCATTTAAAGATTTTAGCACATTAAAACCCACTGCTTAAAATTGAACTGGTGAGACTGCTTCCACAGAACTATCAAAGTTCAAAGTACTTTATTGTCATTGTCACACAAACAAGCGGGAAGCGCAACTGGATGTACGGAAAGCGAGTTCAAGGAGTATTTTCTTGCTTTCAAGTGGTTTAATTTATTGACAAGTTGCCAACTACCTCTCAATAGTAACCCAGACTAATGAAACTGAAATGTCATAGTACTGTAGTTAGTATCACTGCTCATGTTAAAAAGTCAACAAAGTCAGTTAGGAAGTAGAGCTGTGGCTGACACCTGACCAACAGATAGCTGCTGCTAAACACTCACATTGTTGCAAATTGTAGATCATAGGCTACATGCATACATACATATAATCGCCTATCCCAATGCTATCCTTTCTTTCTTTCTTTCTTTTTTTAAATTTGTATCCCGGGTCTGTTGTTGGTCACAGTGAAAACCGGGGACATTTCCGGGGACAGCTCCAGCCGGGGACAGGCCACCAAAAACGGGGACTGTCCCCTGAAACCGGGGACGTCTGGTCACCTTATGTTAGCAACAGGGTACATGGAGGCTAGCTTTTGGAGTGCTAGCGTGAAAGTGTACTGACTGCTTTTTGGGGTTCAGGCAGGAAGGTATGTGCTGATTGGTTCTTGAGGTGCCACGGGAGAGGAGCACATGCACAGAGTATTGGGGCGCCCCAATAAGGTGTGTTCTTACTGACGTGGGGGGAACTAGCAGGCAGAGGTGTTCTGACTTTTTTTGGGGCGCCCCATAAGGTGTGTTCTTACTGGTGTGGGGGGGAACTAGCTAGCCTTTTGGGGTTTGCTACAGTGGAAATACTGCACCTGCAGTCAGGTTTTTGGGGTACAAGCTGGTAGGTGGGTTCTGATTGTTTTTTTGGGGTGCAACAGGGAACACGTACTGTATGCTGGCAGGTTATGTGGAGCTGCTTCAGACGTGCCCTGACTAAAGGAGTGTTATGTGCTGGCTGTTTGGGAGGAGCTACAGCAGTGTTTGTTTGGGGTTGTTTTTGGAGTTCCTACCGAAGAGGTGAGGGAGATGAGACGTGTTCCCCTGCGCGCCTCCAGACGCTTGTCGGACTTCTTGGAGGCCGTGGAGGTCGGGGGAGTAACAGCCATCTGCGCATGAGCCTCAGGTATGTCTTTATGCAGGGTCACGTCCTTCCGCAGTTTACACACCCTCTCTGAGCTGCCTATAGACACTGCAACACACACACACACACACACACACGTATACACACAAACACACACACACACACACACACGTATACACACAAACACACACACAGACACATGCACACATACACAGACACAGACACACGCACACACAGACACATGCACACAGACACATGCACACAGACACATGCACACACACAAACACACACACACACACACACACACACACACACACACACACACAGAAACATACAGTGTTGAGAGGTATCCTAGTCAGATATCTTGCATAACTCAAGTGATGTCTGGCTTAAGTCAACTCAACATTGGCAAATCTGTCTGATTAAATAGTCATGTAATCTGACACCTTCTCTGAATGTAGAGGACATTCATGGGTTTATTTCGGCTAAAGGAATTAATGAGGAAATGATAAAGGAACACCAAAGACAAGTGACTGGCGAGCCCTGCTATAGTTTCGGTGTGACACAGTGTGTGTGTTTAATGGCCTGTGTGTTGGTGTGGCAGAGTGTGTGTGTGTGTGTGTTTAATCGCCTGTGTGTTGTAGCAATCAGATCTGGACACAGGGCGTGAGTGGGCGGAGGCACGGGCCGTTGTAAGAGGGCTCTTGTGCCAAGTTGTCAGAAATCAGGCCGTTTTCCTTTCTTTCTGCTCACTCAAGCATTCTCACACTGCAGCGTGTCAGGAATCCATATTAGCCCGTGCTTAGGACTCTCCAGTGCATGGGAACACTGCGATGATGAATAATGACTAGATTTACTTTGTCTCTTGTAAACACACACACACACACACACACACACACACATAAAGACATAAACATTCACACATAAAAACACACACTGAGAGAGCATCAGAGTGAGCAGGACACTCTGTACCCCCCCCCCCCCCCCCCCAGCTGCTTGTGTGATTCATCTAAACAAAAGTAGACTTCGGGAGACGAACCCGTCCTGGGGAAACTGGCGTCTTCTCTCAGGTGGAGCTGGACAGCCTTGGGCAGAACTGGGGTCTCCGCTAGATCCAGGTCACAGGGTCTCTCCAGGAGACTAGCCAGTCCTGGGGGACACAACACAAACACTCTTACGGTTCAGATCCATTGCTTCACTTCACTCAGAGGGACTTACTGCGTAACTTGCAAGCAGTTACATTTCTGCACTTCTTTTTTTTTTTTTTTTTTTTCATTTTGTTATATTTCTTATGTAAAGTAGTATTTATTGTTACACCAGGTTCTATTGCTCGTAGCTTGACTATTCTCTCCCTGGTACGTCGCTTTTAACAAAAGCGTCTGCTAAATGACTAAATGTAAATGTAAATGTACTGTTCAGGGCCGTGTTACCCTGAAAGCAGCGTTGAGCCTCTTCAACCTCCGTGGTAATTACAGCAAGAGAGAAGAGTCGACATAATTTAACAATAGGAGTTGTTCAACAACACTTTTAAGAAACGCATCCCATGTTAGGTATACATTTGATCAGGGTCCTTTACAGTGTTGCCCTACCATTTGGGCTTCAGGAACAGAGGCTAGAGCAGTTGATAGAAAAAGGATGTTCCAAATGAAATGGTATTGTTTATAGATAATTAACAATGATAAAAGTGCTAAATCATTGAATTGTACAACACTGTGAAATTAAAGGTGCATTGTGTAAGATTTAGTGGCATCTAGTGGCAAGGTTGCAGATTGCAACCCTCTGAATACCCCTCCGTCACCCCTCCCTTTTCCAAGCATGTAGGATGACCTATGGTGCCATAGAAATGCAAAAGGCTGACTCTCTAGAGCCAGTGTTGAAGTTTGTCCATTCTGGGCTACTGTAGAAACATGGAGCAACATGGCTGACTCCTATGTAGATATGAAGGGGCTCTCATTCTAAGCTAACGAAAACACAACGATTCGTAATTACAGGTGATTATACACTAAAGAAAACATAATTATGAACACTATTTTCCATTTCTGCTTATAGATCTCCATAAACCCTACACACACTGTACCTTTAATGATGGGGGAGGATGGGAGTTGTCTTACCAGCCCTCATGTCCTCCTCAGAGAGTGGAGGCGCCAGGAAAAGGTTGCCCCGGCCTCCGCCCGGCACGATGGCTAACGCACCGACAGTGCGGCCAGTAACCGCCTTCTTCATGGGCCTCTAGCGTAAGGAACGAGAGTTTTGGTCAGCTGTGTGCAATCTAATCTTCACTGTCAGCCGACACATCGGACTTTAGTGCTGAGGCCCTGTAAGGCAAATGAATACATGTACGGTATGATTGAAATCACTTGGACTAAATGTTCACTAAATGCGAAAGGATGTACGCATTATGAAAAAGAACCTAGATTGAGCCCCCTGCTAGACGGAGCTACCAGAGACTGGGTACGGCACGCGGCCCTCTCCGCCCTACTGAGGCTGGAGTTAAAATCGCCCCAGTCCTCGCAGCCAAAGCCCAGCAAAGAGGAAATGAGCTCTATTTGAACAGCGTGTTCACAGGGTATGCTATTAGATGTGGGTCAGCGCCTCACAAGGTTTCCACTCAAAACAAAAACTTTGTTGGAAAAGGCTGGAGACCAGCATCCATTAATCAGGCCAGTGGCAGCTTGTAGATGTCAAGCAATATGAATCCTTTTCTCCCCCTCTTTCCAGGGTCTGTGAGCACTATGTTTGTGTGTGTGTGTGTGTGTGTGTGTGTGTGTGTGTGTGTGTGTGTGTGTGTGTGTGGGCATGTGTGTGAGTGTGTATGTCTCTGTGTGTCCGTGTCTGTGTGTGCAAGTGTGTGTTTGTTTGTGTGAGGGTGTATGTCTGTGTGTGTTTGTGTGTGTGTGTGTGTTTGTGTGTGTGTGTGTGTGTGTGTGTGTGTGTGTGTGTGTGTGTGTGTGTATAAGTCAGTGAGTGCATTCTTAGCTGCGTGCATAACACATAAACACCATTCTTGCTCATCTGTGTGTGTGTGTGTGTGAGTGTATACATTTGTTCGCAATATACTAAAATGTGTTTATCTGTGTGTGTGTGTTTGCATGTGTGTTTGCATGTGTGTGTGCATGCGTGTGTGTGTGTGTGTGTGTGTGTGTGTGTGTGTGTGTTTGTGTGTGTGTGTGTGTGTGTGTGTGTGTGTAAGGTAAGGGGTATGTTGTGTGATTACAACCAACAGATTTTCTGCATTCATTAGCGTGAGCTGGAGCCAAAGCGCTGCAGTTAATGACATTGTGAAGTAGCCAGCGAGCCCTTCCCTGCGGCAATCAATCACGAGCTGGCACAGCGCTCCGTGTGCTCCGAGTACACTTCAAAATAAACCGCTGTTGTCTTTTCCCACTCGTCCCTCCTCTCGTTCCCCCACATCCTACAGCTGTTTGAGATCCGCGGCGCTCTCATCTCACATGGGACCGATGTCCAAAAATGGCCTGAGTCGCTTGGGCGACCTCTCGGTGACCTCTCCGTGTTGCACATTCATTATCTCTATGGCATGCCGATGCGCTCCGCATCCCTCATTGAGAAAAATAAACTCACCCGGAGTTCTCCGGCTGAAAAGAAGACAGCTGCATGCCCGCTTAGTAACTGCAGTCACAGCACTCAGTAGCGATGGAGGCCATTTTACACTGACCACCATGACTTTAAGTGGGTTAAAACGTACAACGACGACGGTGATGGCAGCAGAAGCAGAGATCTGCTCACAGCTACAGCACAGCGTCCACCCCGAAGATCCATAAAGTCACCCAAAGGCAGGAGAGCGCTGTGTGTGTACCTTCAAACACTGAGTGAGAGGGTCAACTGGACTCGCACTGTGTGTGTACCTTCAAACACTGAGTGAGAGGGTCAACTGGACTCGCACTGTGTGTGTACCTTCAAACACTGAGTGAGAGGGTCAACTGGACTCGCACTGTGTGTGTACCTTCAAACACTGAGTGAGAGGGTCAACTGGACTCGCACTGTGTGTGTACCTTCAAACACTGAGCTAGAGGGTCAACAGGACTCGCCGGCCCACCTCTCCTCCATCTCCCTCTGGTCTGTTTATTCTCACACCACTGAGCACTGTGACAGGCTCCAGGTATCAGCACCATGGGGTACGGACAGCAGAGCCTCCACCCAGACCCCGGCCAAGCGGGAGCTGTTGTCCCAGCAGACAGCACCCACCCAGGCCCAGAGAGAGGAGAGAGGAGGAGGAGAGGAGGCCCTGCGCTGGGCTGCGCTGGGCTGCGGTGCGGCTGAGGAGAGGCGTGAGGTATGAGGGAGCCGGGCAGAGCCGGGCAGAATGCCAGCGGGCGCCAGTTGGGGAGGCTACGGCTGTCTTATCGGCATGCGGGAGCAGGTAGGCGCGGCCGTCCTGAGACAGCTGCAAGGCAGCAGCCCATACAACAGCCATCAGCCATCAGACCACACATACCTCCTCCTGGGAACAGGCAGGACGCGCCGCAATCTGCATCTGCCATTCCACTACACGTGAGAGAGAGAAAGAGAGAGAGAGACAGAAGGGTAAAGAGAGGGACAAGGAAAGGGAGAGAGAAAAGGAAGACAGGGAGTGACAGAAAGAAGTAAAGAAAAGGAGCGGGAGGGAGGGAGGATGAGAGCGTGAAAAGAGAGGAGACAGAGGGATGGGGAGAGAAAGGGAAAGACTGGGAGAGACAGACAGAGAAAGAGAGAGAGGGAGGGAGAGAAAGAGAGGTGGAGAGACAGAGAGGAGAGAGAGACAGAGTGAGATGGGGTGGGGGGAATAGAGAGTGAGAGAGTGAGAGAGTGATAAAGAAAGATGGGGCATAGAGAGCATAACAAAAGGGAGTGGACAAAAAAAAAAACGGATGCAAAAAAAAAGGAGCACACACCGGCATGCCAAAACAAATGGCGACCTTTCCAAAGATTAATTTGTTTACCAGACGAATGTTCTTGCTGTCAGCGCCAAAACCAGGTGACCTTCAGGTTCCATCTCCCATACGGACATGCCTTGACTAGAGTCATCTGTTAATACACACGTGTCCCATCACTCCTCTCCCGACTGTCAGCTGACATCTGCTGGGCTCGAGGCAAGTGACGGCCACAGATACAGTCCCTTCGCCAGCAGATAACTACTGACCATTCATTTCAATTAGCCAGCGGATCCTACCTGTCCTGATTTCTGAGCACATCTCTCGGGAGGGCAGCGGAGTTTATCCACACAGCTATTTATGGGCTGAATCAATATGCCTTCAAGAGACACTGAATCAATAGCATGCCATATACAATATTTTAGAGCGAAATTAAGTGACATTAAAAAAGATGTACTACAAATAATGACACAACCTCTCACCCCCACACACATACACACACACACACACACACACACACACACACACACACACACACACACACACACACACACACACACACACATACACTCTCATCCAACAGAACAACCTATTCCCGCTCTCCAGGAGAATAACTCTCAGCTTAATCATGGTGTTATTTTCTCAAAGTGACCCAATCTGGTACCATCAATCAAAACATACCTGCACTAGAGTTATTATAGTTCATGAAAACTAAGATTTAAACTAAAAATAGCTGTGAAAAATGTATATAAAATAAAAATGAATTAATTAAATAACTAAAATTGTATTAAATAAAAACTACAATGACCAATGGCACACAAACTAAAACAAAATAGAATTGCAGGTAAAATCAGATTCAATTTCGTTGTCCCCCTTGATTTGCACTGCGGTTGCTAGACCACTTTGTCCTATTGACTTCCTGAGAGACACTAGCCTCATAAAAAGGAGCTAGAATGATTTAAATAAATCATATTTGATGTCATGCATCCTTTCATCCTAGCTGTTTCATCTTCTATAAATCAAGGCTTTCTTCATAACACCTGAAAAACTAAAACGAAATAAAAACTAAACTAAAACTAGTCAGTTCCTCAAAATAAAATAAAAAACGACTTGTGCCTTCATAAAACAAACTAAACGTCTGAAATCAGAAACCAAACTGAAAGACTAAATAACAATAAAAACTAATGGCGATTTCAAAACTATAATAACTCTGATCTGCCCTTCTTTTTATCTAACATGTCAGCTCAATAAGGCCTGTTTGATGAGTGTCAATTTCAGTGTGAATGAAACACTATGTGCCCCCCCACACACACCTCCCCAATTTCCTTCTGTGAAGCATTATGTGTCCTCCTGGCATGAAATGCGGCGTATACATTTGTTTTGATTTGATTTGATTTGATTTGATTTGGTAACTGTAAAGTAACTGACTGTAGTGGCCGTCCTCTTGGGCAGCTCTGGAAACTGGACACCGTAGCTCTGGGACATCACGTCTCTGATCTTAGGATGGACAGGGTTGGAGACCAGCCGCAGCATGAAGGCTGTCTTGTGCTGAGAGGGAGTACAAAATGAGGAAGACCTCTGCTTAGGAATATCTCAGAAACAGTGATGGCTAAAGCAATAGAGGAGGCAGGATGGAGCCAAAATGGAGCCAGGATGGAGCTAAAATGAAGCCAGGATGTTACCTTCTGTCCAGGTGAGGGTCCGACATTTTGGCTTTTTTCATGACGCCTGCCTGGGAGACTCTCAAGTGGTGGTCGCCTGTGTAAGATTCAAACAGGTCTCATCTAGCATTCATTTATCTCTAAAATGATTGTGAAAGCACATATTATTAATTTGATTTGATTTATTATACCATTGTGGTATCTGCACAGTCTTAGTCTCTACATTCTCAATGCAAGGAAGAGTCAGAATGTGCTTATTCACAGATTTTAAATACTCTTCAGTATGCCTCTGAAAAGAAAAAAAGAAAGCAGTCGATCAGTATTCATATTCTGAATGGTTATTATATACAAATTAAAATACATTTTAAAATGAAAAGAAATGGAGAGTGACAACTGTTGTGGTTGATGGAGAACACAGTGACACACGTCTGACACACGGGTGAGGGCTTAGCGAAATAATTTACACTTACCCAGTAAATGGTAATGGAAGACATGGTAAACTTATGACATGAATGGGGTCTGGCTAATGTTGTAAAGATTCATTCTGACCTGTATTCCACATTCAGTTCTGTGAATGGCTGTCTCCAGAGCTCGGGTGTCCAAGGTCTCGCCTCCGTCTTGAAGAGTGACTCGATGTAGGCTCCGTTTCAGTTGTTTCAGGTCATCTTGCACCTGTACACCAAACACCCATACAAGACCACAAGTCAACCAACATGTACCCCTAAAACATGTTCTGTATGAGTTGAGAGAAAAAGATTACCCTATGTAACTTTATATCAGCTATCATTAACTGAATTTGTTTTCAGTTTGGTCACATACAGTGTTGATATTGATTTCTTAGCACAAAGTTAGAGACTTAGCAGGGTCTCACCTGAACTAAGACACGTCCAATTTCATCTCCTTTTTTGAGGATTTCCGCCATTCTTCATACAGATCGAATGGCTAAGAAACGTCAGTGTTCTTTAATCTGTTTCCATACAAACGCAGATAGGTAGGTCATACCTGCACCATGTGAATTTTAAAATACATCCAGCCTTGCAAACACCGACAGTACATGACCCCCAGCACCCTTAACAAATTCTTGGTTCGCCCTGACAACGGGGGCGTAACCATGACAACACGACGCGCTCTCTTAAAGTCCGTGCATGTGAAAGCAACCATACCTTATTGTTGTAAATATGAGTTGTTTTTCAGTGGATGTGTGGATTATCAATACTGATGTTGAAAATGGAAAGACAAATTGAGGGATTAAAACTTCCTCTGTCGCTCTGTTAACTGATTAACTGGCGCAAATCTGCTTCTGGAATGCAAAAGCAGGAAGTGATATTTAGGTCATAGTTGAAAGGTTTCAGAATTGAGTTGTTAGGCTAGGCTAGCTCAGCCAGTACTTCTGTGTCATTTTTGCAAAAGCGCTCATTTTAAAATGTCATCTGATGAAGATACGACAATGGATCCCGAGCCTTGCATTCTTATATCCAGCTGTGATCCTGGATTTAAGGAAGAAGAACTTATTAAACGTAAGTTTCATGGAAAATATTTAGGCTGACTTACTTGCTTGCTAGCTATCTAGCTATCTGTCTGGCTAGCAAGCTAGCTTATTACTGATTTGAAATAGATGTAAATAGTCTCTGGTAGGTGGGATTCTCAGGTATGCTAGCTATCATATTAGGTGGAATTCACAAAGCAAACCTTTTCTGAATATAGAAAGTTTTATTAACAAACATCAGTTATTAACAGAAATACAGTATTCTAGATACCGCTCCTACTAAGAAAGGTTAACGTTAGATGATGTTCGTAACCTGTCAACATTAGTCTGTTAATATGAAGAGCATGGATGTCGAAACACCCTAATGTGCTGTCGTCATCAGCCAGCAAGAGTACGAGTTTATGTGTTTATGTGTTATTTAACAATAAAGGTCCAAGAACGTTGGCGAGAGTTGTTGGGTTATGACAGTAAGCTTGGTGGCGATTTTTCTTTAGGTAGGTAGGTAGGTTTAGTTCATATGTGGTGAGAGCTTCATATTCCTCCATCACATTTAGTGTACGCACGCATTACATCTCTTTCAATATGAACTTAACTTCGTGTTTCGTCTGCACATTTTGAGTCGTAGTTGAACCTTGGCAAGTATTTAACAGATCAGGTGTTTATATGCACCAGCAGGCGGCAGTGTTGACCTAGTTATTTGAGTTTTCTTACAGTAGTATATCATGTATTGGCATTCCTTTGACAAACAAGTCAATACATTTAAATGCTTTCTTATATGTAGTTATGGCATATAGATGTGGAGTAATCCTGGTTTTATTGTCATCACAGAGATTCTTGGCACATCAACACTTCCTGAGCCCTCTAAGCAGGAAAACACAGTGATTTGGTACCCCTGGACCATCAGTAATAAGTACTACACAGCCGGTGTGAGCCTGTGCGTAGTGCCAAGTACGTTTCAGATGTGCTCAGAAGTTGCCCAGTCTATGCAGGCTTTCATTGTGTACTTCAACAGCACCGTAGTAAGTGTCTTATTCATTTTCCATTTCTTAGTTGTCAACAGGAAATTACATCACACCCATAACGCTAACTCTTTCTGGTCTCCTGGGATATTGCAGAAGGATGGTCTGAGCAGTGTGTCTTCTTGGTTACCTATAGTTGAGGACCTGGCTCCAGAGGTGCTCATCTTGGCTTGTGACCATGTCTGTGATGATGGTGAGTGCCCTATATGCACCTACTAAAAGCAAAGTCTGTGTGTGTGTGTGTGTGTGTGTGTGTGTGTGTGTGTGTGTGTGTGTGTGTGTGTGTGTGTGTGTGTGTGTGTGTGTGTGTGCGCATGTATGTGTGTGCGCGCATGTATGTGTGTGCGCGTGTATGTGTGTGAGTGTCAGTATATCATCTGTATGACTGTGACTGACCTCGCGTGTATTGGGGTATTACAGCTTATTTTGGTCCTGTGTGGAATGTTGAAATGGTTGCTTGCGTAATCTGAATTAGTCACAATGGTCTTATGATGTTTTGCTGTGAAGTCAGTAAGTTCCTTTTAGTCATCTCGTGCGCTGACCTAAGGTTGCTGTGGTTATTGAAGTGGTGGTAAGCGTGGTGAGCACTGTGGTTAAAAGCACATGACTAATGAAGGGATGACTAAGCCAGCTATTATCCGAGTATGCCTGACCCTGATGGTCAAGGGGTGTGTGTGTTTGTGTGTGTGTGTTTTTTTTTGTGCATTTGTGTGTGTGTGTGTGTGTGTGTGTGTGTGTGTGTGTGTGTCTGTGCTTGTGTGTGTGTGTGTGTCGCAGGAGTTGGCAGACAGGAGGCCCAGCAGTGGTGTCTAGCCCATGCGTTTGAGCTGGTGGAGCTCAGTCCTCAGGACCTTCCCGATGAAGATGGTGATTTATTCATTTTACTGTTATTTCACGTCAATCACTATGGCAACAGAAGTCTGTCATAGCCACTATTCTAATTATTATACCCAGCCATCATGCCCCGGTATTATACCCATCATGGCCCCTGTGAAGTGCCATACACATCCATCCATTCCTGCTTGTCCTGAGGTCAGACCCCTCCTGACTGTCTCTCTCTACTCCAACAGACGACTTCCCCGAGTCGACGGGGGTGAAAAGGATCGTGCAGGCGCTCAACGCCAACGTGTGGGCCAGCGCTGAGATGAAGGACGGAGGTGAGATGAGATGAGATGAGATGAGATGAGATGAGATGAGATGAGATGAGATGAGGTGAGGTGAGGTGAGGTGAGGTGAGGTGAGGTGAGGTGAGGTGAGGTGTCTCATTTATAGCGGGGTCACACTGATAATAGTGCTTTCTGTAGAGACCAGATTCACACTTCACCTCTTCATATGAAGCCCAGGCCGCCGCTGCCGTTACATTGAGTGTTCGTTTTATAATGACTGGAAGGAAGTGTGTAAGATGAATAGGTTGTTCTCTTGTAAGTACACAACACAAAATACATACTCAAAACCTGATCATTACTACAGGTGGGCACACATTTTTCATCAACTTTTAGAAAGCATTGAGTACAGTGTTAGTATTAATGGAGGCTGTAGTAGATTAGGTCATGCAGTGTATTAATGGAGGTTGTAGTACATTAGGTCATGAGTACAGTGTATCAGTGTATTAATGGAGGCTGTAGTACTTTAGGTCATGAGTACAGTGTATCAGTGTATTAATGGAGGCTGTAGTACTTTAGGTCATGCCACAAGCGGGTCTCGTTTGAGTTCATGCTCATGTGTGTTTGTTTGGCTTCCTCTCAGATCACAATCAGGGCTTCGGTCTGATGAGCAGCCTGGTGGCTGCCAGACATAACAACCCCCGCCCCAGCCAGGATACACAGGTGAGTGTGTGAGTGTGTGTGTGTGAGTGTGTGTGTGTGTGTGAGTGTGTGTGTGGGTGCGTGTGCGTGTGAGTGAGTGATGCATATGTGTATGAGAGGAGATGTTTACATTGTGATATTGTAGATTGTTATTTGAAAGACAGTTGCCATACTGATAGTGTGTGTGTGTGAGAGAGAGCGCAAGGAGACATTTCCATTGTGTCATAATATATTCCGTTAAGCCAGTTCTCATACTGATCTTGAAAGTGTGTGTGTGTGTGTGTGTGTGCGTGCTGGTCAGTCGTCAGGCTCCCCTATAGAGATTGCAGAGGAGAGCCCAGCAGAGCAGAGGACAGTCAGGACTGAGGGTGACGGCGCCCCGCAGGGGGCAAACATCATGGGTAAGGCCCATACACACACACACACACACACTCTCAGTGCCTATGTCTACTGTCTGTGTGTCTAACATGGGTAAGGCCAAACCACACTGGACCACTGCAGTGCCTATGTCTACTGTCTGTCTGTGTGTCTGACATGGCTGTGTGCTGGGGAGGGACTGGCTGTAGGGTGGCTTGACAGGAGCTCAGTAGACAGGCAGGCTTCTTCAAACACGCCGGATAGTTTCTGACTCCATTTCTATCTGTCCTGATGCCTCTGTGTGTTTGTTTGTTTGTTTGTTTGTTTGTGTTCAGATCCGATGACCGACATGGACATCCAGGAGCTGGCCACCCTCACAGCAGGGGACGCCGACGTGGAGAACTTTGAGCGTCTCTTCACCAAACTCAAAGAGATGAAAGGTAGTTGCTGATGGATTCACACACACACACACATACACACACACACACACACACACACACACTCTCACTCACTCAAAGGCATGGTGTGGGAATCCTGCGCGGTGGTGGCATGGCCCTTCACGCCGCCCTTGTGGGTGTCAGCCCATTACTGGTGCCCCCAGTGGGCTCTGCGTGAGCGGAGTGTGATTGGCTTTTAAGGAGGCAACACTTGCCCGCGCGGCGGCTGTTAATGCCCAAGGCACATGTGCGGTGGCATAACACCACATTGGCACCGCATGATTCATGCCCTCATGCCCCTGTGTTCACAGGCTATTTTTGCCCCCACATCTAGTCTCGTTTACATGCTGCAGGGACCAGGAGGAGCCCCCAGGTCTCAAGAAGGGGCTTTTTTTATTGGTCAGCAGGTGGCTCCAGGTCTCAAGAAGGGGCTTTTTTGTATTGGTCAGCAGGTGGCTCCAGGTCTCAAGAAGGTGCTTTTGTATTGGCCAGCAGGTGGCTCCAGGTCTCAAGAAGGGGCTTTTTTTATTGGTCAGCAGGTGGCTTTCACTATCTACTCCACTTAACTCTCTCGCTCTGTCTGTCTCTGTTTTTTGATCGGACAGATAAAGCATCCTCACTACCGCACGAGCAGAGGAAAGTCCACGCAGAAAAGGTATGCGGGCATGAACCTGTGATGTGTGGGTGTTAGAGTGAATGAGAGAAACACCTGTTCCCCCCTATGACAGGTGACCTTTTTGTTCCTCTAGGTGGCCAAAGCGTTCTGGATGGCGATTGGTGGAGACCAGGACGAGATTGACGGCCTGTCCTCGGGAGAAGAGAGCTAACTCCTGCCGCCATGATACCCACTTCCCTACTGCCCGGGTACATACCCCCCCCCCCCCCTCTGCCCTCACCTCCCCAGCACAGGGGCAGCCCAGGGCCCGGCCCGGCCCAGGGGGGTGTTGAGAGTGGAGACTGGACTGAAGGCAGAGCTTTAGAGGGGGAGAAGAGGAGAGGAGAAAAAGGAGACAGTGGGCCTCATCGTGACATTTTAAAAGAAGACATTTACTTATCACTAAGCCCTCCATTAACCCCGTCGCGCCCCTGATTCTAAACGTGTCAATTATGCCGTGCAAGGTCCAGCTAGAGCTGTGAGCCTGTGAGAACTCCACGGAGGTGAGGGTAAGGGTGAGGGTGAGCCGCTGCCCAGTGCCACCATATCTGGCTTCCTGAAGAGGGCACAGAGTGCAGCTCAGAATGAGTCTGGAGTCTCTTTCAAATCATGACAGACTCCAGACTCAAATTGAGCATCGCTGACTTTTTGGAGTGGTGTGTTTCTTGTCCCTAAGGTGTGTGTGTTA
Organism: Clupea harengus; assembly: GCF_900700415.2. Taxonomy (NCBI): domain Eukaryota; kingdom Metazoa; phylum Chordata; class Actinopteri; order Clupeiformes; family Clupeidae; genus Clupea; species Clupea harengus. The sequence continues at coordinate 17,284,966 of NC_045154.1, forward strand.
CTGAAGTACGTTAATCAGACATTATTCGGAAAGGGGTAGAACATGACCTCTTGACCATGTTGTAATAAAATATATTTGTCGATCCATAATATCTATCCAGACTTGATTTGCCCTTAAGTTTATATTAGGTGAATAAGAGTTTCAAATTTGCTTTATATCTACAAGGATGACAAAGCAAGATGGAAGTTTAATATACATGTTTTATTATTACAAGTTCTTGGATAACAAAACAGAAATGGATACAATGCAGTAGCTTAAAACGACTAAAGCAAAGAGGGAAAAGAAGATCATGTACAGGGGCAGAAACGGCAAGAGAATCCACTAAAGGAGAGCGCTGAGCTCCGGTAAGACAGAATGAAGGTAAAGGTAAGTACTTAGACATCGAAGCAGAAGACCAGAAATACCTCAGAAGTCTTTTTTTTCCCAATCTCACCAAGTCCACTGAAACCAAGTAGTATTCCACAGACCAAAGCAGAAGCCATCCAGCCCGGTGTCATGGTGACGACTAGTGTAACATTGCGTTGCCATGGAGATGTAAAACAGCCACACACACACACACACACACAAAAAAAAAAAAGAAGGTCACAGCTCCTTTAGCATCGATTTCACTAGATGCAAACACAACAAGCCTGTTGTTGCCACGGTGCATAGGGGTCAGGGGTGAGAGGTCACCATAGATAGTCACATGGGGGTGTGCGCAGCCATACGTGAAGCTAAAGGAACGTGCGAGTGTCTGTGCCTGGGGAGGGTGAAGGTACAGTGCCATACCCTCCATGCCTCTGGAGCTTCAGCTCAAGTCCTCCGGCAGATGCTGGGCTCTCTACTTAGTGTCGAGAAGAACAGCCACAGATGGTTTTCTTTTTTGAATTATCATAATAATCATCAAAGACAAAACAGATCCAGTTAAGGTAAGCCTGATATTCTATCAAAGTGTAAGACAAATGCCCATGTGAACTCCAGGGCCTGGCTCATTAGAAACCAGTCAGTCAGTCAGTCAGTCGGTCGGTCGGGCGGGCGCGTTCACTGCAGGGGGTGAGGCCCATGAAGAGTGCCCCCTACCCTCTGTATAAAAACACAAGCCACGTGTCAAGAGCTGCCAGCAGTACTCGCTCTACATTTTCTATTAGGTTTTAAAATTCACTTTTTTATTCTTTGCACAAAAACAACTGGTAGTAAAATAGAACAGATATATGAGATTGTGCACGGAAAAATATGCACACGCGCAACTTTCTTTTCAGTTTAAATATCTTGAGAACAGGAGGTGATGGTCCTGAGAAGTATCCCTTTGACGTGCTTGTGTGAGACATGGACGTGACGGTGACAAGAAAAAGGCCAGACTTCGATATCTGCAGTGGGGGGGTGGGTGGTTATGGGTAAGTTGGCGAAGAACTGCTCTAAAAACACGCTTCTCGCCTCAAAAGAAACGTAAGCGCTCACTGCTTCTTCCGAGTGAGTGAGTGGGTGGGTGGGTGTCACAAGTTTGCCTTGAGTTCTACAGTCTCCTGAGACACTCGACCTTTGCCCTCTCCTGGCCAAAGAGTTAAAAATGTAGAAACACACTTTACAGTATATACTCATTTATGTACAACCACTGATGAGGGGTGACAGTTTATACCAATACCATTCCTGTATTCCCCTCTGGGCATTTGTCTGAAAATAATCATTATTACAAAATCTCCAAAATCAACTGTGCTCAAATAACAGTATTTTGAATGTGATGGAAAGAAAGGAAATGGCACAACTACAATGATGTCATTTACAAAAAGAAATCAAAATCCAAAACATGACTTCTTAGAAGTACTACTTCACAGAGTAGTAAGGACAAGTGCTTTTAAAAATAAAAATAGAGTTTTGTGCTACTTTAGCCAAAAAGTACCTTAAATATGATTGATCTTGATGGATGTGCTCTGGTTCATGATCTCATCAAGTGAGAAAGCTTCCCAGCTAATCTAACAGCTTAGCATTCAACATGAACACATAAACTTGTAGCTAAAAAAAAAAAAAAAAATTAAAAACCAAAACACGGTTCTCACATTCCCCACAAACTTGAGGACAGTTCTCTTCAGCCATGCAGAAGATGGCCACGCTGGTTGCCATGGTGACGAGGGGTCAGAGGTCATGCCCGCCCAAGACCACAGCCTCAGACACGGCCCTGCACGCCGCCGCCGCCGGTCATCCAGTTCAACAGATACATACTCATACAGTTCTTGGAGCTTTGCCATTAAAAGACGACCATGAGCAACAAAAAAGCCTAGACGTTCTTGTTTTCCTGAAGCAGTCCACGTGATGAGTACTCCATGAACACACACACACACACACACACACATATATATATATATATATATATATATATGTATATATACACACCAATGAGGTGATCGGCCATGTTCCTATTGCTATTGCTCTCATGCATCAGTGGCTGTCACCACATGCAAAATGGACAGAAGCCCCACTGCCGCCGTTTCAGACACGGCAAAGTGGACACGCGGCGCGGCACGGCACGGCACGGCACGGCGCCAGAGCCGCCAACACCACCAGCTGTCCAGAAAAAAGTGCTTCTTAAATGTGTGAACTGAAATGCAACAACCAGTGAGAGTAGTGGACTGCTCTCCTGTAGAGAGGCTGGATCACTGTCTGATGTTCTAGGATCTCCTCAGCCACAGTCGTTCGTGTGTGTGTGTGTGTGTGTGTGTGTGTGTGTGTGTGTGTGTGTGTGTGTGTGTGTGTGTGTGTGTGTGTGTGTGTGTGTGTGTGTGTACGTGTTGGAGTTGGGTGAGGTATGGGGGGGGGGGGGTGCTCCTGTATGCCATCTTGCTGGGTGAGGATGAGGGGGGTGCGAAGTGTGGTTGGTTGCCAGGATGTTGTGTTGGTTGTCAGGGTGACAGACTCTGTCTAGGACACGCTGGAGCAACGGATGGTGGGGGAGCCCATCTGGGTGAGGACCTTATCCAACCACTGCAGCGGCCCGTTCAGGTGCAGCTCGATCCAGCAGGGGGTGCTAGTCACCGTCTGGCGTCTGGGGAAGAGAGAGAGAGAGAGAGAGACAGAGAGAGAGAGGTAGAGGTAGAGGTAGAGAGAGAGAGAGAGGTAGAGAGAGAGAGAGAGGTAGATAGAGATGTAAAGATGTAGAGAGAGAGCGAGAGAAAGAAAGAAAGAAAGAAAGAAAGAGAGGTAGAGAGAGCGGCGTGTTAGATCACATACACACAACTTAAGAAGAGATGTGTTGGCATCATAGGCCCGGCTACCACAGATGTACTCTGTGTCTTTGAAAAGCAGTCCTGGAACAGTGAACACACGCATGAACCCGACACACATGCAAGTGACAGTCTGCCCATCAAACTAAGTGTGTGTTGTGAGTGGTGTCTGTGGGTGTGGGTACATGACTGTACATGTCGAGGTGCCTCTTAGGTCACCGGTGGGGTGGGGTTGGGGGGGGGGGGGGGGGGGGGGGGGGGGGGGGATTATATATATAGCCTCCCCATTTGTCCCCATCGTCTCCAGTGGACTTCTATCTGAAATGCAACCAGCTGCAGTCCTGGTGGGAATCCCCTTCTCTCTCCACCCCCCCACCGCCGATCACCTCCTACATAGATTTACCCCCCACCCCCTGCATTCCTCCTGCATTACACACACACTCCGACCATCTCACACTCTTCCCTCCTGCCTGCCTCTCAACCCACTGCGCTACCAAAGTCTCTTCATCTCTCACACTCTCAATCTCCCTTAGTCTCCCCCCAACTCTCTCTCTACCACTCACACTCACACTCACACTCACACTCACACTCACACTCACACTCACACTCACACTCACACTCACACTCACACTCTCACTCTCACTCACTCACTCACTCACTCACTCACTCACTCACTCACTCACTCACTCACTCACTCACTCACTCACTCACTCACTCCCTCTCTCTCCCTCTCCCTCTCTTCCCCTCTCTCTCTACCTCTCTCTCTAAACTTTCTCTCCATCTGTCTGTTTCTCTCTCCTTTGTTCCCCACCCTGACCCAGTGCCACAGCGGCGCCTGAGACGCTCTTGATAAGTGAGCCAAGGCTCCTCTCTTCATTAGAGCGGCTCGAGGCTCAGCGGAGGCCTCTTCAGCGCCGAGAGCCGTCAGTGAGCTCACAGCCCCGCTCCCGTCTCCATCTCCGTCTCCAGCCAGACGGTTGCCATGGCAGTCAGAGCTCCGAGTGGAAGCGTTCCTCCGGAGTGAGGACATGGAGCGCAGAGGAAAGGAGCAGCAAAACAAAAAAATAACAACAGCAAAAACACCCACAACAACAAAAAAAAACAACATCCCAACTTTCCATGCGAGATGAGATGATGACGAGAGCAGGAGAGGAAGACATTAAGGGAGGGTGGAATGTTTACCCAGAGGAAGGAAAGGGGGAAAAAAGAATTAAGGGGCAAAAGATGAAATGATTGTTTCTCTTATCAGATGAAAGAGAAGATTTTCCCAAAGAAAGCTTCTCTATGATCTTAACACCACAGAATAGCCGAAGATACGTAACGTAAAGTCAACGATTTAACACCTGTCTAGACTTCATATAGATGTGTGTGTGTGTGTGTGTGTGTGTGTGTGTGTGTGTGTGTGTGTGTGTGTGTGTGTGTGTGTGTGTGTGTGTGTGAGGATATGAGTGTGAGTGTGTGTGTGTGTGTGTGTGTGTGTGTGTATAATTCCATGTTCTAGTAATCTGATAAATGGCTTAGTCACTGGTGTTTGGCTTACGAACTTCCACTTTTAAATCTCCCTTAGAAACTCCACGGCCAACAATGTTGGTTGCCTGTGGCAACAGTCAGATACTCAGTTATTTATGAACTCAAAGTCTGGGTTGACCAATCAGCATGGAGTATTCGTCAAGGCCGTGTAAGTCGATGTTGTGGTTCAGTTGATGGACTGGTGACTTACGCCCACCACACACAAACACAAACACACACACACACACACACAGACACAGACACTTTGAAGTGGGATCACGTGTAAGGACTGGAGCACAGGTCTTAAACACACATCAGTGATCTCGCTGAGAGGGGCAGGTATAGAGAAAGGGAAAAAGAGCGATGAGAGGATGGAATGAGTTAGATGGATGAGAGAGATGGGATGAGAGTAATGGAATGAGAAAAGGAGGGAAATGAAACAAAAATAGGAAAGGAAGAGAACATCTGAGTTGTCTTCTTATCCCAGCATGACGATATCTATGGAGTACTCTAATCATGCAATCAAGAAGAACTCCCTAGACCTGTGTGTGTGTGTGTGTGTGTGTGTGTGTGTGTGTTCACAGGTCGGGGTCGGGGGGTGTGGTTATAACATGCATGTGTTTGGGAACTTAAAGGTTTAGTGTGTGTTTGTAATGAGCTTGCTTTGTTCTGTGTGTGCGTGTGTGTTCCCAGGCCGAGTCAGTGCAAGACCATCCATTTGGCAGGCCCTGCTTTTTCTTAAGACTGATGTGTTCACAAGCCAAAACCCATCATCCCAGCAGGATTACTTCACACAGCAAAGATGAGAGAGAACATTCATCTTATCATCTGTGTGTGTGTGTGTGTGTGTGTGTGTGTGTGTGTGTGTGTCTCCCTATGAAATCACACCACTAACATTTGTCATGATGAATACTCCTACAGAGATCTGGACAGTGGAGGACACAATGTAACAACAAACCCAATGAGTCAAAATGTGTGTGTGTGTGTGTGTGTGTGTGTGTGTGTGTGTGTGTGTGTGTGTGTGTGTGTGTGTGTGTGTCAGAGACAGATTGTGTGGGGGTTCTTGGTTTTGCATTAGCAAGACTAGGATGCACATTGCTTTAAGGACCTGTGATACTGAGGAACGGAGGTTTTTGTTAGCGTGAGGTTTCTGTGGTATCTAGGCTGGTTTGGGTTAGCTTGAGGTTTATGTGGTGTATGGGCTAGTTTGGGTTTGTGTGTGTGTGTGTGTGTGTGTGTGTGTGTGTGTGTGTGTGTGTGTGTGTATGGCGTACACCTGTAGCCTGTGTTAAGGGTCTGAGCTGGACGGACGGGTGTTGGTTGGTGAGTGGAGGATCTCTGTGCTATCTGACTGTGTGTGTTAGTGAGGTATATCTGGTCTAACCTGTACTCTACGTGAAGCGTCTGAAGGGACTAGTTTGGATTAGTGAGGTGTGGCATCTCCCGTGTGTGTGTGTGTGTGTGTGTGTGTGTGTGTGTGTGTGTGTGTGTGTGTGTGTGTGTGTGTGTGTGTGTGTGTGTGTGTGTGTGTGTGTGTGTGTGTGTGTGGTCCCTCTGTATCTCACCTGTACTCTGCGCCCCAGCCCTTGACGAAGCTCATCCGTATGGTGCACATGCGGGTCAGCTGGTACACGGCCTCAAAGCCCTGGTTCACCGACTGGGCCAACAGCGCCGCAAACTCCTGGTTGTTGAAGATCTTCAGGTTACAACCTGCGGAGGACGGACACACACACACACACACACACACACACACACACACACACACGTTAACATACCAATAGACCCTTCAATTGAAGCGAACCAACATGCATTTCTAATAGACGCTCCATATATCTGGAGAGGTTTGGAGAACACTGAGACACTGAGGCTGTCTAAATAAAATGTCAGTGTCAGCAGGATTTGGTCATAGCCTGGGAGGAAACCGAGAGTGAGAATGGTAGAGATAAGTAGTTGGATCAGTGTGTGTGTGTGTGTGTGTGTGTGTGTGTGTGTGTGTGTGTGTGTGCATGAGCGTGTGAGGAGGTATTTGTGCGTGTGTGTGCGTGTGAGTGTGAGTGTAGAAGTGTGTGGGTAGGAGTGTGTGCGTAGGAGTGTGTGCGTAGGAGTGTGTGTGTTTGTGTAGTTGTGTAAATGTGTGTGTGTAGTTGTATCTCACCTGGTGGGATCTTGCACACTGTAGCTGGGTGCCAGCCGTAGCGCTGGTTGCAGTTCGGGCTCTGGACAAAGATGGCGCTGTCACTGAGGCACTCTGCAAACACCTCTCCTCCGATGTAGTACAACCGCACCCCCCGGCCTGGGCGCACACACACACACACACACACACACACACACACACACACACACACACACACACACACACACACACACACACACACACACACACACACACACACAAAACACAAGCTTATTACAAGCAAGCTTATTACAAACACACACCCCAACTTGTAACACACACTAAACCTTTTAAGTTCCCAAACACATGCATATTGTAACCACACCCCCGACCCCAACCTGTGAACGAACACACACACACACACACGTTAAGATGCATGCAAGCATAACCTAGAGAAGACCAGATCTTTTTTTTCCCCTTTTGTGACTGCAGAGCATCGATCTTTGGACAGATACTAAAGATGACGGCACTGATCTGGACGGACGGGTCGGAGCGGCGTACCAATATGGCGTCGCGTGAGCTCCACGGCGGCGTTGCGGTTGACGTTGGACAGCAGGCCCAGGCAGAAGCGCTCGGCGTTGGACGGGTCGGTGAAGCCGTCGACCGTCAGCGAGGGCTGCGAGGCGTGGAAAGTCTCGCCCACGCGCTGGTTCAGCTCGTAGTAGGAGATGGAGCACCAGAACGCAGACTCACAGTACGTCACCGGCTGCAGGTCTGATAGGACACACACACACACACACACACACACACACACAGACACACACACAGACACACACAGACACACACAGAGGGAGTACGTCAGTACGTGTCTCTACACGCGTAGACATATATGTTGATCGGTATGCACATACATAGATCTGTACTTAAATATGCATCACTACAACATGTTTTTCTGTTCCTAGTCTACTAACCCCTGTTACAGTAACCCTAAGAGATAACTGTAACTCAGCTGTTCTCTATGTATCATGTGTATACCATATGTTTGTATGTATTATGAACATCTCCCACATGTATGCTGTGTACATTTACTCCATGTATGCTATGTACATTTAGCCCATGTATGCTATGTACATTTAGCCCATGTATGCTGTGTACATTTAGCCCATGTATGCTATGTACATTTAGCCCATGTATGCTGTGTACATTTAGCCCATGTATGCTGTGTATATTTAGCCCATGTATGCTGTGTACATTTACCACTTGTTGTTTCCCCTCCCCTTCTGCCACATGACCACCCTGCCTTTCTATCAGAGGCAGAGGCAACAACTTAAGGAGGACACAGCGTCCTCATTTCATTGATGGGCAACGGGCAAAGCAAGTCCCACATGAACTAAAGCTATCGTGAGGTGTGAGGCGTGTGGCGTGTGGCGTGTGGGAGCACTGCGCTGACTAACCCATGTTTGCACTTACGATCTCGCACACTGTATTAAATTAGCAAAATAATTTTGCCAAGTTATTAAATTAGCTTTAGGTCAAACAAGCGACGGACTTTGCCCATTGCTCCTTTCTTTGCTCATCACTTGTTTACCGTCAATGAAATCAGGGCTCACAGGAAAAGGGTATTAGACGAAAACAAAAAGACACGAGATGACTGTGTGTGTGTGTGTGTGTGTGTGTGTGTGTGTGTGTGTGTGTGTGTGTGTGTGTGTGT
>NC_045154.1:17295992-17300992 GCF_900700415.2 Clupea harengus
CACACACACACACACACACACACACACACACACACACACACACACACACACACACACACACACACACACACACACACACACACACACACTCATACTCATACTCATACTCGTACAAACAGCACCGGTCCAAAACTCCATTCAGTCATGCATGACTCAGGCCAGAGGGATAATCCAGCAGATTAATAACCCCAGTCTCAGTCTGCTCTCTGGGTGGGGCACTCACAGTTGGGGTATTTATAAATAAAACACACGCGTGTCCTGAGAGGAAGCATACCATCTGAAGGAATGGGGGACAAGGAGTGGCTCCTGTATCTGAGATCACCCGCCCCACACCCACCCCCCCACCCCCACACACAGGGCAGGAGTTTGCCCCCTGAGGCAGAGCTGAGAGGGCAGGAGGGAAGGAGTCTGCCCCCTGAGAGGGCAAGAGGGCAGGAGTCTGCCCCTGAGAGTCTGTCCCCTACTGCCTACTGCGGGTGTCACTGTGTGGAGACCTGGGAGAGGCATGCAGACCAGAACAGACGACTCACTGCAGCCCTGCTTAACACTACAGACAACACCACTACTGAGTATGTGTGTGTGTGTGTGTGGGTGCGTGCGTGTGTGTATGTGTGCGTCTGTGTATGTGCGCGTGTGTGTGCGTGCGTGTGTGTGTGAGTGTGTCTGTGTCTGGTGGGGTTGAGTGGGCGTGGCCTCTTACCCAGGTTGCTGTTGGATGGTGAAACTGGATTGGGCGACAGGTTTGGAGATCCTGTGAGGGGTCAGAAGGAAGAACACACACACACACACACACACACACACACACACACACACACACACACACAGTTAGACCTCCACCATCCAGAGCCAGGAGATTCAACACAAGTCTGGGACTGCTAGGTTACAGCAATGACCTCTGAACTCTGACCTGTGTCCATGCTATGGTTCATCTGATGGTCGCTGGTCTCCCCATCCTCGCTCAGGTAACCCGGCGGGGGCGTCTCTGAAAAAGCAAAAGGTCACACTGGGGTTAAAACCACTAATTCCCAAATCAAATGAAGTGATCTGTTCCATCCAGCTCCAGACGTGTTCAACTGCACCAAACACATCATGTGAATTCAATGCATAGTATACCACGTGCATCACCATCAGTCCCATGCCACTAGCCCCCTTCATCTCAGTCCTATGCTAGCAAAACCACACTCCTGGTTAGTGACACATTCAGGCCATTTCACAAACATCTAGACTGCCTATAGTCCGTATCTGTCTCGGTCGTAGTAGATCTCTAAGTATGACCACACTCTGCTAAAGGCACATCCAGCCCATGGCCTCTCACTAAGAGGAAAGCCAGGAAATATTCTCCGTCCTTCTATCTATCTATCTATTTATCTATCTATATATATCCCTATATCTCTCTCCCTCTCCGTCTCTCTCTCTCTCAGAGCGGAAGCAGGGGCCCTCCACTGAGTGAGTGCATTAAACAAAGCAGACATTCCTTAATGAGGGACAGGGCCAGAGCTCTTACTGCTAACTGCATTAATGTTAATGGATCGGAAGGTCATCACCTCCAACACAAGTCACACACCAGTCACAAGCCCTTCTCCCCTTCTCCCTCCCTCCTCCCTTCTCCCTCCCTTCTCCCTTCCTCCCTCCCTCCCTCCCTCCCTCTGACACTCCTGCTTTCGTTCCATGTCTTGTCCTGTCCTGTCCCGTCCTGTCCTGTTCGTCTCTCTCTCCATCTCATGCTTGGTCCCAACATGGTCTCTCTCCCTCCCTCCCTCCCTTCCTCTCCCTCTTTCTCTCCCAGTGTGATTTGAGTAAGTCAGTGAAGAGCTGACTCAACTCCACACGGAGGCAAACGCTGAAATCAGCTTAAGCCCATCATGTGTCTGCCAGTTAGAGAGAGCTGGGGGAGACTGACTGTGTGTGTGTGTGTGTGTGTGTGTGTGTGTGTGTGTCACTTTGGGAATGAGTTATGATGGTGGAATATCTGAAATGCAGTGAGTGTGTGTATGTATGTGTCTGTGCACGCATGTGTGTGGGTGTGCACGTGTGTAGGTTTGTGTGTGTGTGTGTGTGTTCAGCTCACCAGGGATGTAGTTGCTCTGAGGTTCAATGCCAGCGGGGAAGTTGGTGTTCTCAGGGATGGAGTGGCTGTAGTCATCCAGAGGAGGGAATTCAGTGGGGATCTCAGAGTAGCGCGGAACCAACACAGGAGGCAGCACTACACACACACACACACACACCCACACACACACACACACGTAAAGAGAGAGGGACAAAAAAGGCGTCAGCAATACAATCTTTTCAAGGCTGCCTCACCATCTGTCCACTGCAGATGTGTTTACTGAGATGTGTTACTCTACAGTAGTATGTGTGTGTGTGTGTGTGTGTGTGTGTGTGTGTTTCCACTGCAGATGTGTTTACTGAGATGTGTCACTCTACAGTGCTGTGTGTGTGTGTGTGTGTGTGTGTGTGTGTGTGTGTGCCCACTGCAGATGTGTTTACTGAGATGTGTTACTCTACAGTAGTGTGTGTGTGTGTGTGTGTGTGTGTGTGTGTGTGTGTGTGTGTGTGTGTGTGTGTGTCCACTGCAGATGTGTTTACTGAGCCCAGTTCTGCTCGGAACTCAAGAACACTAAAAGATGAGTGGCAGCAAGCATGCAGCTGGATAAACAACACGATGAAGCCCCATCTCATCTCTGGCGTCACACACACACACACACACACACACACACACACACACACACACACACACACACACACACACACACACACACACACACACACACACCTCAGAGGGGACAGACGCACTTCCTTGACACAAAAACAGAACTGACTCAAGCCAACATCTCAGTGCCAGTAAACTAGAAGTCTTCCCTCCCCACAGGAACACACACACACACACACACACACACACACACACACACACACACACACACACACACACACACACACACACACACACACACACACACACACACACACACACACACACACACACAAACATCTTTTCCACATCCTCTGATACCAACTGGCAGGAATTTCACATTTAAAACACATTGTGTGATTCCCAGTGACTACTCAAATGAATAAAACACACCCTCTATAGTAGTGAACACAAGTGTCATACTGCTTCTGTACAACAGTCCTACCACCAGTTTGTTGAGTTTGAAGACACCCCATTTTGATTTCGATTTTGATCATCTATACAGGAGTTTGTCATTAAACGTCATTAAGCAACGAACACTGATACTCTACAGTGAGTTGAGTGAGAGGGGCTGTCTGTTCACATTCATTCGTACGCTCACCTGTATTTACATTACATGGTCTTTTTGTACGAGCGAGCGAGCGAGCCTCTCACACACTCAACGGCTCAATAGCTCAGACAGCAACCCGGCACTCTTTGCACCATTTGGTGTTTTTAGAAGAAAAGGGCAGACCTCCAGAGAGCAGGTTTAACATTACAGCCGAAGCTGCTGGCACTTCCTGAAGGAGCCGCGCTAGAGCAGAGCTTTGCCCGAGGGGCATCCAATGGAAGTGACTTTGCCTACGGGCATTCACTGGAAGTGACTGAACTACATCGACTAATGACTGCAAAGGCATGGACAGCATTCACTCGGACAAGAGGGAGGCCATCGGTTCTGGACGGACCAGACCCAAGAGCACTTACTGCACAGGCTCAGGCTGTAACTGTGCACCTTTCTTCCCAACGCAAGCGCAGGACGCCATGCTGTTCATGCTTTTGACAGCCATTCATTTCAACTGTACAAGGTACAAATAAGAGCAGGGACATACTGCACCATTTCATCAAAATGACCTGAGGGAACAACAAAACTGCTTTTCCCTTAAGACTGCCCCACATCTGCACTCTTAAGACTGCCCCACATCTGCACTCTTAAGACTAGGGGTGGGAATCTCTTGGCACCTCACGATTCGATTCGATTCCGATTCAGAGGTCAACGATTCGATTCTAAACCGATTCTCGATTCTAAACCGATTATCGATTCTAAACCGATAAAACGATTATCGATGCATCTCGATTTTTAAAACATTTGAGTTTGCTACTCAGAGTCTCAAATCACTTCCTACTTTGTGTTTGATAATTAAAGAAAATCAACAGATCTATTTTTTTTATTAGAGAAAAAGTGTGTCCTTGTCACAATTATGACTTTCTATGAACAATGCAATAATCGATGCAGCTTGCATTTCAACACAAAATGAATGTGTAAAAAAAAAAATATTAATTTTTTATTTATTTATTTTATAAAAAAATCGATTATGAACTTTTCTGAATCGAGACAGAATCGTTCTAGAGAGAATCGAGAGAAATCGAAAAATCTATTTTTTCCCCCACCCCTACTTAAGACTGCCCCATATCTGCACTCTTAAGACTGCCCCATATCTGCACTCTTAAGACTGCACCACATCTGCACTCTTAAGACTGCACCACATCTGCACTCTTAAGACTGCACCACATCTGCACTCTTAAGACTGCACCATATCTGCAGAGGGCTTCAGTGGGGCCCTGTGGGGGAGAGGTAGGTAGGTAGGTAGGTAGGTAGGTAGGCAGGCAGGTAGGTAGGCAGGCTCACCTGGCGTCTCCACGCGCTGGTAGTGGTAGGGGTTGACACACACCTCGTCCTTCTTGGTGTGGAAGGCGAACTCACACAGGTCGATGGCGCGCAGCTCGTGGTGGGACTGCAGGTCTGGCCAACGCCACAGGCGGCAGTAGATGACATGGGGCAGCCCCTTCCTGTGGGACACCTGCAGACGACCATCCAGAGACCTGGGGGGGTGGAGGGGGGTGGAGAAGAGATGGAGAGAGAGAGAGGAGGTTGGGGGAGAGAGGAGAGAGGAGGTTGGGGGAGAGGGGGATAGATAGATAGATAGATAGATAGATAGATAGATAGATAGATAGATAGATAGGATAGAGAGGGGGATAGAGGGAAGAGAGAGGGGGATAGAGAGGGGGATAGAGGGAAGAGAGAGGGGGATAGAGAGAGAGAGAGGGGGGGATA
>NC_045154.1:17305992-17320992 GCF_900700415.2 Clupea harengus
ACACACACACAGTCGGTGTGTCCTTGTGTAGCGGAGGCAGTGACTGGTCTCTTCTTTGACACACACACACACACACACACACACACAGAGTCGGTGTGTTCATGTGTAGCGGAGGCAGTGACTGGTCTCTTCTTTGACACAAAAAGGGGTCTGTCGGTCTGACTGTGACTGAGGCAGACAATAAGACTGCTGGTCTGTTGACCCTTTGTTTGCCATCGCACACACACTCTTCCAGCCTCACACACACACACACACACACACACACACACACAGGCATGAAGCTTCCACTCAGAGAGCTGAGGCAGAACATATGCTTTTCATCCCAGCTGCAAAGAGAGACCTTAACAGACCCCACTGAGAGACAGAGAGAGAGAGACCTCAAAGAGAGGAGAGGAGACGCCTGCCTGGACTCAGTGAGGAGAACAATACCGGGCCTGGCCCTTTCTGGAAGCTTCCAGGCGAGAGTCAGGCAGGCAGTCAGTCAGGCAGGATGACCAGGCATCACCGGACAGAGAGAGAAGGACAGAGAGGACAGGATAGAGAAGGACAGAGAGGAGAGAGGGTAGAAGGACAGAGAGGACAGAGGGACATGAGAGAGAAGGACAGGAGATGTGACGTGTGTTTGTGTCCATGTGGATGAGGAGAGAATCAAAGCAAGAAGTAGAGACAGATAGAGGTGGGGGAGGAGAAACACAGAGGAAGTGTGAGAGGAAGAGAGATATGTGTACGTGTGTGTGTGTGTGAGACAGTAAGTGTGAGAGGAAGAGAGATACGAGTGTGTGTGTGTGAGACAGAGAGAGACAAGGGTAAACCAAGGAACAGTTTCCTAGCTGTCTGATTACCTGAGCTGGCTTACAGAGACAGGGGTGTGTGTGTGAGCAGACCCACACACACACACACCTGCACATGCAAGCACCCCCCCCCCCCCCTCTACGAAAGGAACACAGCGAGAGAGACACACACACACACACACACACACACACACACACACACGCATCAAACTGACATGCATCTCTACACACATCCTCTTTGAAAGGAGATAAGGCTGTCCCACTATTCCACACAATCTGTAAAATACAAACGCGCACGCACAAAATTGTGTACGTGACATGGATATTATACATGACTATACGAGTAGAGTAGGCTAACCCACACTAATCTTTCTTCTTCGGTCCATGAGCGCTTTAAGCTACAGGTGCTAGTCTCTCTGTTTCTTCCATCAGAGGAGAGATGAGTCAGGAGAGAGAGGGAGAGAGGAGACAGGAGACAGGAGAGAAGAGAGAAGAGAGAGAGGAGACAAGAGAACGGAGAGAGAGGGAGAGAGAAGAGAGAGAGGAGACAGGAGAGAGAGGGAGAGAGAGGATAGAGATGAGACAGGAGACAGGAGAGCGTCCCATGGCTGTGACTTAACTGGCCATCGGATGGAAACCACACACACTCCAAAGAGTTTACTGCACAACCTCACTTAGGTCCCTCTGTGGGGTGAGACTCCCGGCAGCAGACGGACACCCTGATCAGATTTGAACTTCCTTTTAAAAAGAACCTTCAGGACACATTAGCGTTAGCACTAGCATCTCCACACCAGTACAGGAAGTCAGTGGCCTCACTGCATGGGAGTATGAGAAACAACAGAGAGGATGTGGTTGCTCAACATTGTGAAAAAAAACACCACACACACACACACACACACACACACACACACACACACACACACACACACACACACACACACACACACACACACACACACACACACACACACACACACACACACACACACACACACACTTTCCCTGGTCAATTACAATAAACACAGACAAACACATGTGAGACTGGCAGCCAGACGGACGGACACAAAAAAACATTCCAAACACGGACACACATTCCAAATACACACACACACACACACACACACACACACACACACACACACACACACACACACACACACACGCCCAAATTCTGTGTGTGCAGACGGATGTACAGCTGTTTGTTTTCACCAGAAGGACCTTCCCTTTAACGTCACATTAATCCCCTGCTATTGACCCCTTTGCATCACAAACACACACACACACACACTCCTGAGAACAGTGATGCATCCCCCTCTTTCCTCTGCTGCCAGTGGACTGAACCCCTCCTGACCCGGGGCCAGACTACATGAAAGCAGTGTTTATTGGTTGTGTATCATTTTATCTGAAGTGTGTGCTGCTGGCCTCCTTCTCATCCAGCATCACTGCTGCTAAGAAGACTTTTTTCAATGACAAGATCAACGGTGCAACTGACGCTCGGAAACTATTCTCCACCTTCAAAACTCTGCTCTACCCTCCTCCTCCTCCCCCAGCTACTAACCTCACTGCTGATAACTTTGCTTCCTTTTTCACAGAGAAAGTGGCAGCCATCGGGAAACAGTTCGACCAACGGTCTCCCCCCCCTAAGGGAGCAACCGTCAATGGCTCATCATTTCCTTCTTTCATCCCTCTCAGCGAGAGTGAGGTCTCCAAAATCCTAACAGGTAGCCGTCCAACTACATGCCCGCTGGACCCCATCCCATCCAACATCCTTCAAGCCATATCGCCTGCCGTCTTACCGGCAATAACACAGGTTATTAATGCTTCATTTAATTCTGGAACATTTCCTTCTCTTTTCAAAGTGGCTCGGGTAACGCCGCTGCTCAAGAAGCCGTCTCTCGATCCCACTCAGGTAGAAAACTATCGACCGGTCTCACTTCTCACGCTCCTTTCTAAAACCATTGAGAGGGCAGCTTCCAAACAGGTTACCGAGTTCCTGTCAAAGAACAATCTCCTCGATCCAAACCAGTCTGGATTCAAAAGCGGTCACTCCACCGAAACAGCCCTGTTGTCTGTAACGGAGGCCTTAAAAACAGCTAGAGCAGCAGCTCAATCCTCGGCTCTCGTCCTGCTTGACTTATCAGCTGCGTTTGATACATTCAACCACCGCATCCTTCTGTCCATACTGTCAAGTATGGGCATTTCTGGCAATGCGCACTCCTGGTTTGAATCCTACCTCACTGGGCGCTCGTTCAACGTGTCTTGGCAAGGTCAGCTGTCTGTACCTCACCTCCTCACCACTGGGGTGCCCCAAGGCTCGGTGATGGGACCACTTCTCTTTGCCATTTACACCACCTCGTTGGGCCCCATCATCCGCTCGCATGGGTTTTCCTATCACTGTTATGCCGATGATACTCAACTGTTTCTGTCTTTCCCTCCTGAGGACACCACGGTCTCGGCGCAGATCTCGCACTGTCTGGCTGATATATCCACATGGATGAAAAATCACCACCTTCAGCTGAACCTGCCCAAAACGGAGCTGATGGTCTTCCCAGCCAAACAGGTCATCCACCATAACATCAATATTGACTCTTTATCTCTTGTTCCATCCAAAACAGCAAGAAACCTGGGGGTCATTATTGATGACCAACTGACCTTCACGGCCCACATCGCCTCTGTCTCCAGGTCGTGCCGCTTTGCGCTATACAACATCCGCAAAATCAGGCCGTACCTAACCCAGTATGCCACCCAGCTGCTGGTGCAAACCTTGGTGAGTTCCCGCCTGGACTACTGCAACGCCCTCCTAACGGGCCTGCCGGCTTGCGTGGTGAAACCACTACAGATGATCCAGAACGCGGCGGCGCGTCTGGTGTTCAACCAACCGAAAAGGGCACACGTCACCCCGCTACTCATTGAGCTCCACTGGCTGCCAGTAGCTGCTCGCATTAAGTTCAAATCACTTATGCTTGCCTACAGAGTAGGGCTGAACGATTAATTGCATTTGCGATTTAATCGCGATATGATAGAACGCGATTTTCTAACCGCAACGTTCGCGATTAAAAAACGTGGTCTAAAAAAAAAAATAATATTTTTTTTTTTTTTTTTTTTTTTTAAGATGGTACATTTTGCACACAGTGTTTAAAAAGTGCATGCCTAGTGTTTATACTTAAAATGACTTTTTTTAAATTACTTAAATGCATAGTGGCAAAGCCACCAATTTGTTGTTCTTGTTTCTGTAATGAGCAGTTAAAAAAAAAAATGTAAAATTTGGGAAAGAATAGTTTACACTAAATGTATCTAATATTGATTAAAAAAAAACAGTAACAGCTGCAACAACAACAGTAACCCCAGTAACAGTTGTAACAACATTAAGTCAGGTCTGATGACTGATAGCATACCATGGCTTCATTCTGGACACCACCTCCTCAATGTCAAAAACAGTGAACACACACCACAAAAAGAATATTTTACACTAAATGTATCTAATATTGTGTTGGTCATACTTAAATCATTCATTACGTTTTGTTGGGAAAAAAAGAGGATAAAAAAAAAAAATCGCATATTAAATCGCAATCGCAATATTTTGGTAAAAAATCGCAATTAGATTATTTTCCCAAATCGTTCAGCCCTACTACAGAGTGCTTGCTGGTTCTGCTCCCACCTACCTAAATGCTCTTGTAAGGGCAAATGTTACACCCAAGCAGTTACATTCCTGTACTTCTTTTTCCTTGTTTCTAGGTCGTTGTTTTCTAATTCTCATGTAAAGTAGTATTTATTGTTACACCATGCTTTTTATTGCTCTTAGCTTGACTGTTCTCTCCCTTGTACGTCGCTTTGGACAAAGGTGTCTGCTAAATGACTAAATGTAAATGTAAATGTGTGTGTGTGAGAGAGAGAGTTTATCTGATATAAGCGACTACGTCTGTGTATCTGTATGCGTGTGTTTGTGTGTCAGCAGCTGTAGTGAAAAAACTGGGTTTCCATGGCGTCAGCCAGACCTGTGGATGCCCGCGGGGAGATTAGCAGACAGGTTTGCACGGTGAACGAACTTGACCAGAAAGGTCTCTACTTTTCACTGAGCGTGTCAAGATTAGGGTAGGCCAGGTGGCATGTGGGGAGGGGATCCGGTTTCCATGGCATCCATCAGAACAACAGTGGCACGTTCACTCCGAGAACAGTGCGCACCGTGTTGCTACGGTTTCCGGGTTGAATGGCGTGCTTTGAGGTACGTTTTCTCTCACTTGGTAGGTGTGTCAATACCCAATCAGCCGCGACGCGCACATAAACCCCACTGTAATAAAGAGGCAGTCCAACAATGAATCCAAGTCCTTAACTAATGCAAGATGAGTATAAAAAGTAAAAAAAAAAAAAAAAAAATTATAAATCAACACGTATTTAAACCGATTTCATCAGACTCAGTAACACAATGTGTAACACAACAGGATGTTCGACGCAGCAGCAGCATTTTCGTTTAAAATAAACATCTCGCTACGTTTTTGTCCCAGTTGAACGCAACCCAACTCCTCCGCCCACGTCTCTTTCGCTCACAACATCACCCTGTATGGACAGCATTGGTCACTGTTTAACTTGAAGACTTGGTCCACAAGCCTTTGTGGCCAGTCACACTGGCTAATGATTGACAGACAGCACTATGAGGCATGTTAACCCACTGTGCTGGAGGCCAAAGCCCTCGTCAGGGAGGGTCGCGGATGGAGCGGATGCCCCTTAAACACGCCTTTATTCGCCTCAAATGGTCATACTTCCTCCTTCTGTTAGAAGCACGGTGTCTGAATAACCCTGACAATGACGTTTCAAATGATGTCTCAGACAGAACACACACACACACACACACACACACACACACACACACACACACACACACACACACACACACACACACACACACACACACACACACACACACACACACACACACACACACAGCTTTTGAAGCCGACTCGCTGTGTAAACTTGTCTTCATAACAGGAGAGTTAGTCAGAGGCCATGGAGGGGAATCCCACTGGAGTCCCTCTACTCACTCTCTCTTCTGAGCCTGCACGGCTTCTCCATCCGTCTGAGGAAGCATTCCTCGCGCTCACACACACACACACACACACACACAAACACAACCTCTTTCTTAGACACACACACACACACACAAACACAACCTCTTTCTTAGACACACACACACACCATTCCCTTCCGCCACTCACAAACACACACACTAACCCATAAAGACATGTGTAGACAAGCCAATACATCAGCACTCACACTAGTTTGTGATTGACAGAACAAAAAAGACTTCCTCAGTACTGACAAATCTTAACCTTTCCCAATTGGGTAGCAGAGGCATTCAGCAGGCTTTCTGACTGATCTCCCTGTGCTGTACTTAGAGGATGTACACAAAGAGCTGCTCGAAGCCTGCGTGTGCTGTACCGCTGCTCTACTCAAGACACATTCAGTCTTCACACCTTGCACAGAGGCCTTCTCTCCAAACAGTGGACGGAGGCTCTGTTGCTTGCTCAAAAGATTTGGCTCTACGGCCAGACAACAAGCAACGCCAACGTCCATCTCCCAATGAGGAAGTTATTTAAGAGAATATATAATGTTTGGGCTGCGACATAACCGTGCATCTGAGAGCTGTATGTCCAGCTTTGAGAGGAATGCCAATGGAAAGCCTCCCACACACTTCAATAACTCATAGCACTTTAATAACTCATAGCACTTTAATAACTCATAGCTATTATTAAACAGGTACAAGTGGAGACCTGTGGGACTGCTTATTAAACTGAACAACCACTAGAAAAGAAAAAAAATATTTTAAATAAAGAAATAAAGAAAGACAAGCAGTAGCGCACACACACTAAGGCCACTTAAGCTTCGAATTCAAGAAGAACTGTGGGACTGCTTATTGAACTGAACAACCACAACAACAACAACAAAAAAAGACAACAAAATATTTTAAATAAATAACTAAATAAATAAAAGAAAGAAAGAAAGAAAGAAAGAAAGAAAGAAACAGCACACACATCCACACACACTAAGGCCACCTAAGCTTCCCGTCTCAGTGGGTGCAGTCACACTGTGTATCTCCCCACATGCGGAGCAGAGCAGAGGAGGACCAACGCCACCAGATGGTGTTTACAGGCCATCTTCACCCTCAGACATCATCTACGGCACTACAGCAGTACCCCACGGTGTCACCGTGACGACAACACCATCCCATCATCAAAACAGTAGGCCTACCTGGCTATCAAGGTGTTTATGCTCAAACCTTAATTTACTTTATTTAATTCATCTCCATTTATTTAAAGGATTTACAGGGCACAGGTTGGAGTTGAAAAACAGAATAAGAAAGAAGGGGGGGGGGGGGGCATTATGAAAAGGAGGGCCTGCCATGAAATGTTTGGGAACCACTGCAGTACATATAATGCATATGATTTGTTATAAGAGTTCCCCCTGAGGATCAAGACAATAGCATTGGTGACAGGCACCTGGCTCTACTAAATGAGCTATAGGGGCAGCTTTTGTCACTGACAAGAAGCAAACTACGCGTTCGGGCAGTGGACTACAGGCAGACTTTGAGTCTTCATGGAATTGCTTTGGTATAGGATAAAGAAAGTACAGTATACAGGCTGACTGACACAGAGCAGCGTGAAATTACAAAACGGGAAATCTTGATCATATTTTTAAGGCATGACGACTCCATCCGCCTACTCGTGGCAGGCTTTCAGTGACGATTCATGGGAAAAACTATGGACTGTGTGTTTCTTTTATACAGATAAAACACAGAAGAACTCCACCACTCTACAGATTCCCTTCTATCTTCAGTGCCCTATTACTTGCGTGAGCGTAAGTCGCCCATGCTAAATAGTCCTAAAAATCACATAAAGAACATGTAAATGCCGCTGTCACACGCTTGTTATATGTCGCGGCTCTAAGGACCCAGACATAGTTAACGTGAACGCAGTACCGTTAGCTGGGGACTGAATGACATAACAGGCTTAATGAGCTCTCTACCGAGAAAGGCATAATTCTCGTAGCTGTGCAGCAAAATAACACCATGCGGTGTGCATCGGTAAAAAATTGTGTATTAATCGAAATGAAACACTTTATTTGAGCCTTGTCATCATTTGAGATCATGTGGATCGCGTTTTCACCAGTTCACTGTACAGTCCCATAACAATATTTTGTGCAGTCAATAGTACAATCATCCACGCAAAAACAAGGCGTAGCTGGTGCTTCTGTGCCATTTCACTTAACTAAAATAACGATTAGATTTAAAACAGCCAGTCCACTAACTGAAAGAATGTCTCTGTATTAATCGTCGATATTAGACAACTACACTGCAGCAAATACAATGACACACACACACACACAGTCTGTCAACACAGTTACCGAGTGTCCCAGATAGAGGGCTGTTACGTAACGGACTAAGCTAGCTACACCAGAGACATTGTAAGGGAGGCTAGACTACAGCATATATAAAAACAATACTTAGACAGCTAACTTAGCACAGAGGCTTTAACAAATATGTCATATTGTTTACGTTGTGCAGGCCAGGTGTTTGCAAGGTTAAGACTATATGTATATATATTGCTGTTGCCCAGATATCAGCACACATGTCTCAAATATGTATTACTGGGTCTGGTTTAGATCAACCGTTGTTAATATTACAGTTAACTATCAGCTAGCAACGTTACACCAAGGCCAACATGAAGTTAGGTGGCCAGAGTCACTTTAGCTGAACCAGCTGAACTGTGACAACAATCGCAATAACATAACATTATGTTACAGAGACCTAACGTTGCTATCGATACCCTTTCTAACCTTCCTGCTTAATACAGAACAAACGATAACAGGCTGTACATTGGTCAAATTTTGACAGCATTCATTGACAATCGCGTTTGACACAGAATAATTACCAACAACAAACTGAGTAACGTTTATGTTAGCTATGCTATACTGCTAGCTTACATACGTCTAGCTGGCAACCTAACTTGAACTTCTGTCATGAATTACTTGGTGTTAGTATTGTTCATTTTCGATCGTTCGGAGCCCAATCACCTTTAAGTGCCAGAAGATACTATGTTATCTTTTCTAAAACAACACTGAACTACATTTCAGATATTGCCTATATAGTCTATCCCTGAGAAGTCGGCTGCCAACAAGTTATTCACAAGTAATAACTTATTGGACAGCTCCAAGCTAGCTTTAGTCGTTAGCCCACTAGCCGAGTTAAACCTCGGCCAGACTGCGTAAATACCTCGGTATGGTGATGCATTTCGTGTTTACATTCTGGGTCGTAATGGCCCTTTCCAGCTCGTCCAGTTGCCCAGTCTTCTTCAACTTCTTGACAAGACTCTTCACTGCTTTTTCGCACCATTTCTCCTCCTGTCCGTTCTGCTCGCCTTTTTTCCAACCTAGCAGCCTCTTCACAATCGGGGGTGTAAACGGTAATATAGACATCTTTGCTACAACAACGCACACGGAAAATGACAAGTACTATCGTTATAAAAAGTAACTGCACGTCTTGCCGTTAAATGTGAAATCGAAAACTGTATTGAAACTCAGACTTTATAAAGATAAGTTCGGTTATTCTCCATTCCAGACAGAGCGCCCGCTGACGGCAGACAGTGCCACTCTACTGAGCTGCTGGTTAAATCTCTGATGAATGGTAACAATCCGCAGCGAAACCTAGTCCTGTCTGCCCCTCCTCCTCCACGTCCTCTTCTAATTAGAATATGGCCTGCGGTGATTGAGCAATCAAAATGAAATGCTTTGCTTATGGAAAAACATCAAGGCCATCCTTCCTCATCATTTTCACTTACTGTCCAAAGTCCAACTGTGACGACTTGTTTACACCACGCAGGGTATTAGCCCTCCACACCAAGTTATATGAAAAAGTTGAGTAGTCTGGATAAAATGCAAATTGCGGACCATCTCCACCCAGACTTCTTTTCATAGTTAAAGTGGGAGGAGGACTATCACAGATGTGGAGTCATTTGATTAAATAAAATGATATAGATCTTGTGTAAATTAGGATTCTACTCAGACTTCCTTCACAGGCTGACATATATTAAAAACAAAACTTCACAGATATCAATGTTGTTCAGCTTTTACCTTCTCTGAAGAAAATGCTGTCATTTTCCAGATAAAAAGACATGGTTTCAAAAGGGAATGTGGGAATGTTGTGTTACTTTCCTTTGAGGTGGGGGACACAGGGTGAGCGAGCGCAGAGAGTTTGAGAGCAGAACTTTTAAACTGGCTGAACCGTGAGAGGCACGCTTGAGACTTTCTTTATTTAATGGGGGAGGGGTGGAAAACTGCAGTCTCAGGGCACAGTGTACACACACGCGCGCACACACACACGCGCGCACACACACACGCGCGCACACACACAGGCAGACAGGCAGGCCTGTTCCAGCTTGTCCAGTCTGCGTAGACATAGGGAACATCCCAAGTCTTTGTGTGTGTGTGTGTGTGTGTGTGTGAGTGAGAGAGAGTGTGTGTGTGTGTGTGAGTGAGAGAGAGAGAGAGAGAGAGAGAGAGAGAGAGAGAGAGAGTGTGTGTGTGTGTGTGTGTCAGCAGTCTGCACCCCTCCCCGCCCTCAGTTAGGACGTAGGGGGCCTACTGGAGGGTCAGACTCCCAGATGTTCTTTTCCCAAATAGAGACAGGCTTCATGGTCCCCTTTAGGACAGCTCAAGAGAGTGGAAGTTCAAACATACGCCTTTGTTCTCTCTCTCTCTCTCTCTCTTTCTGTCTCTCTCTCTGTCTCTCTCTCCCCCCCCCCCTCTCTCTCTCTCTGCCTGCCTCTATGGTGTAGACACTTTTCAGTCATTTCAAAACAGATTGTGTCGTTGAAAATGTCTGTATCTATAAAAACCTCAGTTGCCCTGATTTGCTTGTCTGTGGGTGCTGGGCAACTGATGCTGTCAGACACTCCTTTCTTTACAGGTTCAGACAACTTCCTCTCTTCCTCTAAAAGGAGATCATTGAAACGCAGGCCTGCAATGGAAAGTGCATCGCCATATTCAAGGTCTCCCAAGTTAAGCTTCTAAAACTCAATGAAAAGAGGCGATTAGGTTTCCAACTGATACAGACTCACCTGGAACTGAATCACCCGTGCTTCTAATCTTTCGGCAGTGACTCATGCAAAGCAGATTTGATCTGGCAAGCTCCGGAGAACCGGATATTGGTGGGGGTTGCAGGGCCTCGTTGGCTAGCATAGCATAGCGGACACATTCCCCCCTTACACCACTCCGGGTCCCAAAATAGAGGACCCTCACGGGTAATCCTTTGATCCCTCCAATAAAAGTGATTTAAAATCACCCTCACCACATCCTTGTGAAATTGTAAAGGTGACCGAACTGAGGTTATTTCAGGGCTGTTCTAGGGGGGCAAGTATTGATAAGACCCCCCCTCTCTCTCCGTCTTTCTTTCTTTCTCTCTCTCTCTCTCTCTCTCTGTAAACAGCACCATGTCTGTTCTATAAATAGCTATGCCTAGAGGCCCTACACAGCAGCCTCCTCTTCCTTTCATCTATTTTTACACACCATCAATGGACAGCACTGTATATTTTTACAGACGTGTTTGGGAAGGACTCACTGCTCTCGCCACCTCAATAAGAGGCCCAGCCCACACTACGGTGTTATTCATGAAAGTTCCAGAACCATGTTGATCCTCCCTCATAATGTCTCTAGTTGATCCCCAGTGATGTTGTGGGTGTTGCTCAGCACGCCTAGGCAATTTAGATCTTTTCTTGAGGTCTGTAGCCCACTCTGTTATGTGCTACTACGCCAGTTCTGCCTCTCAATAACACTAAAAGCTAAAAGCCAGTAAGAGTATTTCATCACACCACCACACCAACAGAGCATATCTTTGAATCCCAATAGCTTGTATTTCCCTTGTTTCTTTATCAGTACACTTACACAGGAAACCCTCCAGCTGACTCCACTGGCCAAGCGTTTTCAGGGGGACGCACGCAAGCTGAAAACACAACCAAGAGGAGGCAGTAACAGCATGAACAATGCCCATCAAGTTCATCTGTGTCCCCTTATCTCTGAAGGGAGAGCAGGTTGGAGGAGCGCGCCGCGTGCTGCCGTGGGCCGTCTGCCATGGAGCGCACCACAGCAAGCCAGCACCTGTTGACACCCCAGGGACCAGACCGGGACAGCTGGTGCGGAGTGTGGATGGAGTGTGTGTGTGTGTGTGTGTGTGTGTGTGTGTGTGTGTCTCTTAACTCTTCTGTGTGAGTGTGCGCATGTGAGCGTGCAAGTGCATGTGTGTGTGTGTGAGAGAGGGATAGATTGGGGTGTAGGGGCAGATGGGGGGCAGGCCAGACAGAGGCGAGGGGCAGGTCCCAGGGTCCTGGGGTTGACTGTGAGACATAAAGGCTGGACAAAAGGCAGAGTGGCTGGCTGAATGGCCAAAAGCCACAGACAATCCGATGGACAACAATGGCATTGTGCTGATCAGATCGCCGCAGACATGGGAAGCAGTGGAGAGGGAGGCAGACGCATCAGCTGGACCTCACACAATAGTGTGAAGAGGGCAGGAAGGGGTGGGGGGGAGGATTACGGCTTTGTGTGGCCCCTGCAATCAAACTTAATAACACTGATGGGCACGCGCGTTAAATAAGGGGGCCGTGTGCAGCCTGGAAATGGCTGTGGTCTGACTTTGCACTCCTTTTTTAGGGCTGGCACCAAAAAATAGCTCTTCATTTCTCCTACCCAGCAACTTCTAAATGCCCCCCTTTTCAGCCTAAAGTACTGCCTGTGCAGCGCTATGATTTGGGAACTAAGTTGGTGTCAGAAGTGTGGCTTTAAAAGTGCTCCACAGAGCGCCTCTGATTGTTGCGAGGCGGCCACTGCACCCCGAGCGGACTGGAGTGGAGTGTGTGTGATCCCCAGAGTCTGTGGAGTGTGTGTGTGATCCCCAGAGCCTGTGGAGTGTGTGCGAGTCTGTGGAGTGTGTGTGATCCCCAGAGCCTGTGGAGTGTGTGTGGAGTGTGTGTGATCCCCAGAGCCTGTGGAGTGTGTGTGTGTGTGTGTGTGTGTGTGATCCCCAGAGTCTGTGGAGTGTGTGTGATCCCCAGAGCCTGTGGAGTGTGTGTGATCCCCAGAGTCTGTGGAGTGTGTGTGTGTGATCCCCAGAGCCTGTGGAGTGTGTGTGTGTGATCCCCAGACTCTGTGGAGTGTGTGTGCGATCCCCAGAGTCTGTGGAGTGTGCGTGCAATACCCAGAGCCTGTCATCAGGGAGACTGGGGAGGGGTGCGGTGGGGAGGGGTGAGGTGGGGAGCGCTGCTATCTAAAATCTCCACAAGCTGTTATCTACCGACGTGCAGCCATCCATCTGCAGGCAGGCTGACAGTGCCAGAAGTGGAGCGGCAGAAGTCGTTTAATCCCCCACCCAGCCCACCCCCGCAACCTTGTAATAAACGTAAGATCCCCCCCCCCCCCCACAGACAACCTCCATCGTCCCAGAAAAGATATCATGAACCTCTGTGACCACCTCAAAATTAGTTTCTGTTGGCTCTTGCTTATGCTGCGATGCTGGCCTGCTGTACTGTGGTTTTCTGTCATTCCTGGCTGGCTGGGTTTATAAAGTCTGATTGTATTTATTTTACAGCTTTGATGAAAGTCATGCTGCATAGCCTACTATGGCTGCGGGAAAAATAATTTCACTCTCTCACTCTCTCTCTCGAACACACACACATACTTAAATACACACCTTGAACACCTATGATTTTTGAAAATATAGGGCCACTGTACAAAGGGCTTTTCAGCTTATTGAAAAATGCAGACACCACACATTTCAGGTGTAGATATAGTTAACACGAAGGTTGCTTTTTTCAAATGTTGTGTTTTTCCTACTGTGAGAGATATTTTGAGGGAGTGGCTGGGCACACATACATACAGACATATACACACATATGACCTGAAAACCCTAATGAATCATCAGGAGTTGACAACTGTCTCCTAAAGCTGAAGAAATTATCTTAAAGCTGAAGCAGCATCGGTCAGTAGACCTATATGACGGAGTCCAGTGATTCATAAGCCATAAACAAACCTTCAACCTCGGAACCTTACGACACATAGATATTGAGTCTCGAATGACACTGCAAATGTATGCATTATCAGTTCTACCGTCAGTCATACTGGTAACACCCACTGTATCCGTTTTATCCTCGAGTCCCGGGTTGTTTGTTATACCGGAAGCCACAGTCGGGGGCTGTGGGTAACTTCTGAATCTGAGTCACGTTGTAAACGGCAAAAAGTAACATTAATTGACTTGTGAGTTAGACCTGAACCTTAACCGCAAGGGAAGATGATAATAGTGAGCGCTGAGTCATATTTGATGAACCTAACTTCCCATACCACACACACAAAACGTACTAACGGTCGAAATCACGAAAGTGAGTGCCTCACCTGGAATGTTGCTGCCTTTTGTGTAACGTGAAAATGTGTGAAATCCACAGTGGATTATAGAAAATTTCAGTTGGCCATTGTGACTGAACTTAAAGTAGGCCAGTCTCACGACAGCTGCTAGGCTTGGCAAGGATTTGAGGATGTATCTCGCCATCTAGTGGTTATATGGTAACCGTACAACACAGTCATCTGCTCTTATATTTAGCGCGGTAATGATAAGGAAACTCTCTCTGTAACCTGTTATTTTGCATAGAAGATCCTTTCAGCAATATTCAATATTCCGAAAATACTTGCTTTGGGTATATTTAAGTCATTATGGGGTGATACATGAAAAATGAAATGGATATTTATAAAAGTCTGTATCAGCTGTGCTATAGGTCTATATCTGAGTTTGTATGTTTCAGAATCAGAATCAGAATCAGAATCAGGTTTTATTGGCCAAGTAAGTTTGCACAAACAAGGAATTTGACTTGGTAAAGTGACTCTCAGTGTGCTTACACAAAATATACAACACAATACAATACAATACAAACAAACAAACAGTGCAACAGTGCAATGGACTAAGGAGTTTAAAAAAGTATGTACAAGGCGGAATGGCTATATACAGTAGCTGTGAAATGTTGCACAACAGTAGTGCAAAGAAGAAGTGGAGAGTGCGAGAAGTGCAGGGATAAATATATAAATATAAATATATATGCTACAGTGGGTTAGTTGTTCAGTAGTGAGACGGCGAGGGGGAAGAAACTGTTTCTTTGATGTCTATTTTTATGTGCATGTAATT
>NC_045154.1:17335992-17340992 GCF_900700415.2 Clupea harengus
TCCTCTTCATTTACATCGCAAATGCATTCTTCAATCCCCCACATTGTACTGAGAGACTCCAAGTCACCAGAAGCATTAGAATAACTCAATTCAATTCTTAGCCCCGTATGCAACAACCCTTTTAAGCTCAGTTATTCCAGCCCTTTCTTTTGTATTTCTCTGTGACAGCCACACCGCCACACCGCCACACCCCCACACCACCACACCACCACCTTAGCTTGGCCAAAACATGGTCTCTCCTTGCAACTGAATATTTAGGACCAAGAAGAAGAGAGAAAGAGAGAGTGAGAGTTGGTGAGCAGCCATGTGTGCACTCTAATAGAGGTTATAAAGCAGTCATAATGCTGCACTCTAATAGAGGTTATAAAGCAGTCATAATGCACTCTAATAGAGGTTATAAAGCAGTCATAATACACTCTAATAGAGGTTATAAAGCAGTCATAATGCTGCACTCTAATAGAGGTTATAAAGCAGTCATAATGCTGCACTCTAATAGAGGTTATAAAGCAGTCATAATACACTCTAATAGAGGTTATAAAGCAGTCATAATGCTGCACTCTAATAGAGGTTATAAAGCAGTCATAATGCACTCTAATAGAGGTTATAAAGCAGTCATAATGCACTCTAATGGAGGTTATAAAGCAGTCATAATGCTGCACTCTAATAGAGGTTGTAAAGCAGTCATAATGCACACTAATAGAGGTTATAAAGCAGTCATAATGCACTCTAATAGAGGTTATAAAACAGTCATAATGCTGCACTCCAATAGATGTTATAAAGCAGTCATAATACACTCTAATAGAGGTTATAAAGCAGTCATAATGCTGCACTCTAATAGAGGTTATAAAGCAGTCATAATGCACTCTAATAGAGGGTTTAAAGCAGTCATAATGCTGCACTCTAATCGAGGTTATAAAGCAGTCATAATGCACTCTAATAGAGGTTATAAAGCAGTCATAATGCACTCTAATAGAGGTTATAAAGCAGTCATAATGCTGCACAGCTACAGTATGACTCTAATAGAGGTTATAAAGCAGTCGTAATGCACTCTAATAGAGGTTATAAAGCAGTCATAATGCTGCACAGCTACGGTATGACTCAGCTGTGGCACGGCAACGGCTCTCTCTTGTTTGTTTTCTTTCCTCCAGAGCTGCAACAGCGCTGGCAAACCCTCGTCAGTCCTTGGCAGCGCTGTGCTGGCGGGCCCTGGACATGAAAGCATGTTTGATAAATGAACTGCCACGCCACCGGCGGGACAAATATCTGCCACCAGAGCAGCCCTCACCACAGCACTTTCCATGATACTCCGTCTCTCAGCCTGCGGCCTGGCACCCCTACTCCCTCACCCCTACCCCATCACCACATCACCCCCCTACTCCATCACCCATCACCCCATCACTCCATCACCCCATCACCCCATCACTCCATCACCCCATCACTGTTCTACTTTCTGTCACAGCCCTTGTTGAAAATGGCAAAACCCTTGTTGACTACATTACTGTCTAAGTGAGTTTTCTGCTCAGTCTTCAGAAAAGCAGAGTTGTCTACATGTTGGCCGTCTTCAGTAGGAGCAGCAGCATGCTTTGTGTCTGTAACACATTTTACATGGTGAGATTTGGGTTTTATTGCCTGTTCCAGAGGCACTACTCGAAACTGAATCAGGCGTCTATTTGCAAATGGAACTGACTGTAGTCAGCTGGTCTATCATGGATTTAGACATAAGATAGCAACAAACACATAAACACACACACACATATAAACACACATGCACACATGCACACGCACACACACACACACACACGCACACGCACACACATAGAAACACATTCTCATTCAGTTCTATTGTGAGCCCCTGACCTTTTTACAATAAGGAGAGAATAGAGAAATTTCAATCACTCAAATAATTCCTCTACACAACCACACAAACTAGTTATTTTCCCAATAAAGATAGTAGTGATAAGCTCTAGCCTTTGTTTACATCTAATGAACTGACTGGACAGATCACACCTGAGCTGGTGACGCTTTAAGAGTGTGTTATGGTCTGCACATGTATAACCTGTGTTGTGAGAAACACAGTGATTGCACTGTACTCAAGCCTGCAGCCTTGGGTATGGGTGGTAGCCTAGGCGAGCTAGCAAGGGGGCTAAAACCCATTGACGCTAGTGTTTTTTGCTAGCATGTCTCTGAAGCTATCGGGCACAGGGTCACAGTATGCTAGCATGTCTCTGAAGCTATCAGGCACAGGGTCACAGTATGCTAGCATGTCTCTGAAGCTATCGGGCACAGGGTCACAGTATGCTAGCATATCTCTGAAGCTATCTGGCACAGGGTCACAGTATACTAGCATGTCTCTAATGCTATCGGGCACAGGGTCACAGTATGCGCTGCATTAGCAGTTGACAGTGGGCGTGCCCAACGTTTGGGGGTGTGTTGATAAAGATTTTGCTAACGAAGACATTATAACGAGATTGACAGGTCCGTTCACCGCGCTATTAATTGCTGACTGCTGTTTAACTTTTATAGCAAGCTGTCTAGTTTGTGGGTAGTTAGCCTGCTTACTTGCTAACGTTAGATAGTTGGCTGGCAGATGCCTCACAAATCACCTCAGCGTAATTTTTTGCTTACCATAAAGGGCATATCAGATTGTACAGTGCTGTTGCAGTACTCTACTTTACATGATGCAATGTGATTGGCTGGTGCCTGCACTGGAACATTTACATGATGCAATGTGATTGGCTGGTGCCTGCGCTGGAAATTTACATGATGCAATGTGATTGGCTGGTGCCTGCACTGGAACAATAACATGAAGCAATGTGATTGGCTGGTGCCTAAGCTGGAACATTTACATGATGCAATGTAATTGGCTGCTGCCTGCGCTGGTACATTTGCATGATGCAATGTGATTGGCTGGTGCCTGCGCTGGAACATTTACATGATGCAATGTGATTGGCTGGTGTCTGCGCTGGTACATTTACATGATGCAATGTGATTGGCTGGTGCCTGCGCTGCCGCTTGAAAGGTTTAAGGTTTCTTAACTTCAGCGCAAGCACCAGCCAATCACAGCAGGTGCAAACAATGCAAGTAAAGCGAAGCAACGGAACCACAATTCAGTTCGGCAGCGCATGACATCACCCCATACACAGTAAATGAGAAGCACCTCTGTTGAAGCCTCAAACGCGTGTGTGCAAGTCCCCTGTCAGTGAAATGTACACACTGCTCAGCTGTGAACACATTGGCTTCTGCCTACACCTGCTTCACTGACCTTTTCAGAGAGGTCATGGCCGGGTTGCCAGGTGTGCTGGAGTAGTCAGATGGGCACACTGCACATCATGTGTGGCACAGGCCACCCTCGCTCCTGTCCCAGGGCAGACTCGTACTGTAAGAACATGCTTACACACCGCTGGAACACTCAACACCACATCTGGGAGCATCAGCTGGTTCACATGCACATCTGGGGGCTGTCCAGTGCTCCGCGGCCAGCGTGTGTGTGTGTGTGTGTGTGTGTGTGTGTGTGTGTGTGTATGTGTGTGTGTCAGAGTGTCTCCAGGCTGTTTAAATGTTCTACTGTGTGTGTTTTCTTGTTCTGGTGTTGTGTGGGTGTCTGCTTCAGTGTGGGTGTGTGGGTGTTTGTGCAGCGCCTGATTCTCAAGGTTTCTTGTGCTCTGTCATACGTGTGCGTGTGTGTGTGTGTGTGTGTGTGTGTGTGTCTGTGTGTGTGTGTGTGTTTGTGTCTGTGTGTGTGTGTGTGTGTGTGTGTGTGTGTGTGTGTGTGTGTGTGTGTGTGCATAAACGCACATGCATATCTAATACCTTCATCTGGGGTCACCCGCAGATGTAAGCTTGACTGATGGGTACTGAGGATGTCAAAGGAAGGTCACCTCTCGAAAAAAGAAAGGAAAACAAATACAGATTAATCTAAGAAACCACTGAAGTCTGACATAACTCAAACACCATTCAGGGGGTGAAGTGTGTGTCACGCGAGGGTTTGTTTCCCATCTTTAAGCTGAAGCCTGAGTGGAAAATTAAATGCCAGAGTGTCTGATACAGGTAAGATAAAGAACGCATGGATGCCACTCCACTATCAACACTGATGCCAAACTTCTGGTTTGGCTACATTCAGCTTCAAAGGGGCAGGAGCGGCAGGGTTTCGCATCTGATAGCTGGACTCCGGTTCACTGACGTGATCAAATCAGAGTGCTCACGCTCGCCCTCACCGTCAGCTCGTCGTCTCGCACCAGCATGATAGTTAGTCTTTAAAGATCTTTTATTTGAACGCACTTCAAAGCCCAAACACCATTCCCATCATCGATCATCATAAGCAATGCGCTTTACCTCCAGTGCTGAGAATATTTCATCAGCCATGTTAACAGCAACAAGAGTCTTTGACGATGTTTTTATCATAAATTCTGAGCACAGTAATGACATTTATTATGATAACTGCCAGAGGCAAAACCGTATTACTAGAAACTTGGCGAGGAAAGAACGGAGCCAGGGCGTCACTCAACAACCCTTCTCCGTCGTCAAATAAATGTCACTTCAAGTTTTCAGTTGCCCTTTCTCAAACCCCAACAGCAGCATAGGTGAGGTATAGTTCAAGATTCACCCAGAGGTCAATTTCAAGTATTAGCTTATATAACTAATTGAGCTGATGATCACGTATGGGGACTGGAATTCATTTAGTCTTATTTTTTTTTCCTCGCTAGATTATAATGTTGACATGGGACGTCCAGAAAAATGAGGGTGAATGAGGAAACGAGAGCCTTGTTTTTGCCAGCTTCGGAGGAGGGTTGAGGAAAGCTGAATTCCTCATATCGCGCCGTTTCAACAGCCGCTCAGCGCGCGCGGACACCTCTAAGCCTGGAGGGAAATTCTTTGCTCCTCTCAGATGAAATTGCTGCCTCTTCTCCTGTTGAGCACTTAACTGCAAGGTGTGGCTATTGTATTGTATGTAAACCATTATTAGCCTTCTTAGTAACTCTGTACAAAAGGGTGGGGCATCA
>NC_045154.1:17345992-17353492 GCF_900700415.2 Clupea harengus
AGCATTTAGGTAGGTGGGAGCAGAACCATCAAGCACTCTGTAGGCAAGCATAAGTGACTTGAACTTAATACGAGCAGCTACAGGCAGCCAGTGGAGGTCAATGAGTAGCGGGGTGACGTGTGCCCTTTTCGGTTGGTTGAACACCAGACGCGCCGCCGCGTTCTGGATCATTTGTAGTGGTTTCACCGCGCAAGCCGGCAGGCCCGTTAGGAGGGCGTTGCAGTAATCAAGGCGGGAACTCACCAAGGTTTGCACCAGCAGCTGGGTGGCATACTGGGTTAGGTACGGCCTGATTTTGCGGATGTTGAATAGCGCAAAGCGGCAGGACAGAGGCAATGTGGTCCGTGAAAGTCAGTTGGTCATCAATAATGACCCCGAGGTTTCTTGCTGTTTTGGATAGAACAAGAGATAAGGAGTCAGTATTGATGCTGATGTTGTAGTGGATGACCTGTTTGGCTGGAAAGACCATCAGTTCCGTTTTGGCCAGGTTCAGCTGAAGGTGGTGATTTTTCATCCATGTGGATATATCAGCAAGACAGTCCAAATCCGCGCCGAGACAGTGGTTTCCTCAGGAGGGAAAGAGAGAAACAGTTGAGTATCATCAGCATAGGGAAAAACCATGCCCCGGATGATAGGGCCCAGCGAGGTAGTGTAAATGGCAAAGAGAAGTGGTCCCATCACCGAGCCTTGGGGCACCCCTGTGGTGAGGCGGTGAGGTACAGACAGCTGACCTTGCCATGACACATTGAACGAGCGCCCAGTGAGGTAATATTCAAACCAGGGGTGCGCCTTGCCAGAAATGCCCATACTTGACAGTATGGACAGAAGGATGCGGTGGTTGACTGTATCAAACGCAGCTGATAAGTCAAGCAGGACGAGAGCTGAGGATTGAGCTGCTGCTCTAGCTGTTTTCAAGGCCTCTGTCACAGATAACAGGGCTGTTTCGGTGGAGTGACCGCTTTTGAATCCAGACTGGTTTGATTCGAGGAGATTGTTCCTTGATAGGAACTCTGTGACCTGTTTGGAAGCTGCCCTCTCAATGGTTTTTGATAGGAGCGTGAGAAGTGAGACCGGTCGATAGTTTTCCACCTGAGTGGGATCGAGAGACGGCTTCTTGAGCAGCGGTGTTACCCGAGCCACTTTGAATGAGGAAGGAAATGTTCCAGAATTAAATGAAGCATTAATAACCTGTGTTATTGCCGGTAAGACGGCAGGCGATATGGCTTGAAGGATGTTGGATGGGATGGGGTCCAGCGGGCATGTAGTTGGACGGCTCCCTGTTAGGATTTTGGAGACCTCACTCTCACTGAGAGGGATGAAAGAAGGAAATGATGAGCCATTGACGGTTTCGCCCTTAGGGGGGGAGACAGTTGGTCGAACTGTTTCCCGATGGCTGCCACTTTCTCTGTGAAAAAGGAAGCAAAGTTATCAGCAGTGAGGTTAGTAGATGGGGGGGAGGAGGAGGGTAGAGCAGAGTTTTGAAGGTGGAGAATAGTTTCCGAGCGTCAGTTGCACCGTTGATTTTGTCATTGAAAAAAGTCTTCTTAGCAGCAGTGATGCTGGATGAGAAGGAGGCCAGCAGTGTCTGGTAGCTTGCAAGATCGTCCAGTGCTGCAGATTTGTGCCACTTTCTCTTAGCCGCTCTGAGATTGGAGCGCTGCGTTCGGAGGGTATCACTGCGTTCGGAGGGTATCACTCAGCCACGAAGTCTCTCTCTCTCTCTTGTCTCTCTCTCCTGTCTCTCTCTCCCAAACCTAGACCCCTCCTGTCTCTCTCTCCCAAACCTAGACCCCTCCTGTCTCTCTCTCCCAAACCAAACCCCCACTGTCTCTCTCTCCCAAACCAAACCCCCACTGTCTCTCTCTCCCAAACCAAACCCCTCCTGTCTCTCTCTCCCAAACCAGACCCCTCCTGTCTCTCTCTCCCAAACCTGTCTCTCTCTCCCAAACCAGACCCCTCCTGTCTCTCTCTCCTAAACCTAGACCCCTCCTGTCTCTCTCTCTCCTAAACATAGACCCCTCCTGTCTCTCTCTCCCAAACCTGTCTCTCTCTCCCAAACCAGACCCCCCCTGTCTCTCTCTCCCAAACCAGACCCCTCCTGTCTCACCTCTTTACTCATCTCTCTCACCACTCCATCCATCCCCTACCTTCTCTTCCTAAAACTCCTCTCTGTACCTCTCTCTCTCTACTCACCTCTCCCTTTCTCTACCTACCCCTCCCTCTCTCTCTCTCTCCCTCTCTCTACCTACCCCTCCCTTTCTCTCTCTCTTGCTCTCTCCCTCCTTTCCTCTCTCCCTCCTTCCCTCTCTCTCCAACCCCCCTCTCTCTTACTCTCTCCCTCCCTCTCTCTTACTCCCTCTCTCCCTCCCTCTTGCTTACTCCCTCCCTCCCTCTCTCTCTCTCTCCCTCCCTCTTGCTTACTCCCTCCTTGCCTCTCTCTCTCTCCGTCCCTCTCTCCCTCCCTCTCTCTTACTCCCTCACTCCCTCCCTCTCTCTCCCTCCCTCCCTCTCTCTCTCCCTCTACCTCAGGTCTTTACTCAGTCAGGTCTTTACTCAGAGCTGCTGACAGAAGTTAGCATTCCCAGTGAGAGGGAGTGCAGCGCTAACAGAAGTTAGCATTCACAGTGAGAGGGAGTGCATCGCTAACAGAAGTTAGCATTCCCAGTGAGAGGGAGTGCAGCGCTAACAGGGCCTAGCTGAAAGACGAGGCCAGATTAAGACCTTAAAGAGGCCTGCAGAGGATGGAGCATGACAAGCCAGGCAGTCAGGAGGGGGGGGGGGGGGCAGTCAGGGCTCCATCGGCCTCTCAGGAGGTGGGGGGGGGGGGGGGGGGGGGGGGGCGGTGAGGGCTCCATCGGCCTCTCAGGAGGCGAGGGGGGGAACGAGAAACTAACAAACAAAAGGCGGAGGAATGTGAGCCGGGGCTTGAGTTACTAACCAGCTCAGAAAGTAAGATAGGTTCTTAGCACAGGGGATCTGGGAGGGCCTTTTAAAGCCTTCATCTGTATTTGTGTGTGTATGTGTGTGTGTGTGTGAGTATTTGTGTGTGTGTATGTGTGTGTGTGTGTGTGTGTGTGCGAGTATTTGTGTGGTTGTGTATGTGTGTGTGTGCGAGTATGTGTGTGTGTGTGTGTGTATGTGTGTATGTGTGTGTCTGTGTGAGTGTGTGAGTGTGTGTGTGTGTGTGTGTGTGTGTGTGTGTGTATGTGCGTGTACGCGCGAGTGTGTGTGTGCACAAGGATGTCCCTATAGATCCCTTTAGGTGTGTTTGTGTTCAGAAAAAGGGCCTGGGGGCAGGAGTTAGAGCAAAAGCAACACAGTAAAGACACACACACAAACACACTCACACACACACACACACGCACACACACACACACACACACACACACATACACACACACATGCACACACACACACACTCACAGACATACACACACACACACACACACACACACACACACACACACACACACACACACACACACACACACACACACACACATACACACACACATGCACACACACACACACTCACAGACATACACACACACACACACACACACACACACACTTGTATGCACACACACACACACACACACACACACACACACACACACACTTGCATGCACACACACACACACAGTCACACACATACCCACACACACACATTCACAGACCCACACACATGCACATACATACACACACACACACATGCACATGCACACACACACACACACACACACACACACACACTCACAGACATACACATGCACACACACACACACACACACACACACACACACACACACACACACACACACATACACACACACATGCACACACACACTCACAGACATACACACACTAACAGACCCAAACACACAACAATGGAGACATACATGTACATGTTTGCATATACAAATAATGTATATTCCAGATAAGCAAGAAAGTAAGAAAAGGCAGCACACATAGATGTGCACACACGCAGGCACACACACACACACACACACACACACACACACACACACACACACACACACACACATACTCGCACACACACACACACACAGTCACACACATACCCACACACACACATTCACAGACCCACACACATGCACATAAATACACACACACGCACACAAACACTCACACACCCACACACATGCACACACACACACACACACACATGAGCTTTCTCTGACCTCAAACACACACACACACACACACACACACAATCTAATGACTCCAATCCATTTGGCATTTGTCCTGGCCACATCCATAAGGCTCATTTGGTGTCCTTGGGAAGCCGCGGGCGGAGCGCCAGGCACGAGGGCAGCTGTGTGAAATTAAAAAGGGTTGTACCTCCGCGTTAGTGCCACTGTGCCAATGAGAAAGACATCACTCTGGATCATTAGATCTTTAACCCGGGTACAGGGTTGGTGCCACTGTGCCAATGAGGAAGACATCACTCTGGATCATTAGATCTTTAACCCCGGTACAGGGTTGGTGCCACTGTGCCAATGAGAAAGACATCACTCTGGATCATTAGATCTTTAACCCGGGTACAGGGTTGGTGCCACTGTGCCAATGAGGAAGACATCACTCTGGATCATTAGATCTTTAACCCGGGTACAGGGTTGGTGCCACTGTGCCACCCGGGTACAGCCCTCGGGGGCACGGGCACGGTGGCCGCCAGCTCTCAGTAACTGCAAATCACATAGGAAATAGAAGTGTAGGATGTGTGTGTGTGTGTGTGTTTGTGTGTGTGGAATGGAAAGCACATACTGTAAGTACACATAGGATTGTCAGCGTACATAGAGGTCATTGGTCGGCTCACACCAAGGTTTGAATATCCCTGAGTTTGGTACAATGGGGAACAAATCTACAAAAAAACAACTAAATGCATAAGGCTGTGTGTGTGTGTGTGTGTGTGTGTTTGTGTGTGTGTGTGCATAAGGCATTGTTTGTTTTCATCTATTTGGAACAGACGGCGGTGCAAGTTCCATATAGCGCCCCCTGAGGTATAGCTTGTGGTAATGCAGCAGTGAAATGTAAATAGTGAGCATACACTCTGGCATAGGTCATGTTTTAATGAGGCGCTGATAGAACACAAAGGGGCAATAGGTCACGACCAGCTCCATAACTGAAAAGCCTCTCATATGTTATAAAAGCATCTCATGTCCTCATAAAAGAACAAAATAAATAAATAAAATAGAAGAGCAAGGCAAGGCCCAACAGTCCCCTTTACAGTTTTTCTCGATTGATTACATTCAAAAACTGGAACTTATGGCACAATGACCACAACCTGTAACTCATGTGCCAACTCCCTAAACCAATTCTGCTAAACTATAAGCACAATTATGTGCTTTAGACACAGATTTCAATTGTTAACCGCACTTTCTTCAACTCACAACACACAATTATCTGCTTTAGACACAAATTTCAATTGTTAACCACACTTTCTTCAAAACACTAAACACCATCCTCTCTACTTTGCACACTTCATCAATGCCAAAACCTCCTTGTGTTCAGACAGAACACACTGCTATTCAATTGGCAAAACTTCCATTTCCAAGGCTGTTGTGCAATTTGAAATCAAAGCTTTAGCAATATGATGGCCACAGGTTAGCTCCTGGTTTGGAGAACAATTGATGGCAACATTGAAGTGAGAGGTGATCAGAAAGGCAGAGGAGTGAGAGGAAGAGGAGGAGGAGGAGGAGGAAGAGGATGAAGAGAAAGAGCAAGAAGGAGACCCACTGTGGTCAACCCTGTGGTCAACCATGGTTTGACCATGCAGGAGGCTGGCCAGAGGGTTCAACCAAATATAAGCCGCTTCTCAGTTGCATCCATTCTCTGGACATTCAGAAGAGGGAATAGGTAAGAAACACTACTATGACAGGAAAACACTAGTTTGAATGCCTTATCAGGAGCATAGTATTCTTGTATTTTCCATTGTACTGTATCTGTAAAATTACGTAAACAAATACAAAGTGCAACCATTGATGACCAAGACTAATTCCTAAACATCAATACAGTGAGCCTAGCCACAGTGGACTGTGTTCTAAGGCGGAACACCTTGAGAATACAGTTTTTCTCGATTGATTACATTCAAAAACTGGAACTTATGGCACAATGACCACAACCTGTAACTCATGTGCCAACTCCCTAAACCAATTCTGCTAAACTATAAGCACAATTATGTGCTTTAGACACAGATTTCAATTGTTAACCGCACTTTCTTCAACTCACAACACACAATTATCTGCTTTAGACACAAATTTCAATTGTTAACCACACTTTCTTCAAAACACTAAACACCATCCTCTCTACTTTGCACACTTCATCAATGCCAAAACCTCATTGTGTTCAGACAGAACACACTGCTATTCAATTGGCAAAACTTCCATTTCCAAGGCTGTTGTGCAATTTGAAATCAAAGCTTTAGCAATATGATGGCCACAGGTTAGCTCCTGCTTTGGAGAACAATTGATGGCAACATTGAAGTGAGAGGTGATCAGAAAGGCAGAGGAGTGAGAGTAAGAGGAGGAGGAGGAGGAGGAGGAGGAAGAGGATGAAGAGAAAGAGCAAGAAGGAGAGCCATTATTTCTGATGAGATACGGGCCACTGTGGTCAACCCTGTGGTCAACCATGGTTTGACCATGC
The DNA here is from genome assembly GCF_900700415.2 of Clupea harengus. NCBI lineage: Eukaryota > Metazoa > Chordata > Actinopteri > Clupeiformes > Clupeidae > Clupea > Clupea harengus. The sequence continues at coordinate 17,352,656 of NC_045154.1, forward strand.
AGGAGGCTGGCCAGAGGGTTCAACCAAATATAAGCCGCTTCTCAGTTGCATCCATTCTCTGGACATTCAGAAGAGGGAATAGGTAAGAAACACTACTATGACAGGAAAACACTAGTTTGAATGCCTTATCAGGAGCATAGTATTCTTGTATTTTCCATTGTACTGTATCTGTAAAATTACGTAAACAAATACAAAGTGCAACCATTGATGACCAAGACTAATTCCTAAACATCAATACAGTGAGCCTAGCCACAGTGGATTGTGTTCTAAGGCGGAACACCTTGAGAATAAAGCAGGTGTACAGGGTGCCTTTTGTCAGAAACTCCGACAGTCAAACAGTTATGCTATGACTATGTGCAAGTCATATACATTTCCACAACTGATTGCGTCCTATCAGCACTGACACATTACTGTACTGTATTGCAATCCAATCCAATGTTACAGTTTTTCTCGATTGCTTACACACATGAAGCATGCCTCGTTTTCTCAAAACTCTAAACACAAATCCCTAAACCACTCACACAAAATGCAACAACATTCACAACACTGTGTAGGTCTATTTCTGATAGCACATTGTCAATATTGTCTTGAGCTAGAACAGGATGCAGTAGTTTTTTGTCCTTTTTATTTTACATTTTTCTTTCTTTTTTTTGTTGACTGTACTGGCCTATATCCTATTGTTTGTTCTGTGCAAATCATTTACACATTCATTTGTGTTTGCTGTGATCTATAGGCTACAGCACTTTTGGAAAAAATAAAGAAATATTTTAGTTGTTTACTGTATATTTGTGTGTTTTTTTATATTTGCGTAAAAACATTATACAGTTATATTTTACT
>NC_045154.1:17358492-17368492 GCF_900700415.2 Clupea harengus
CACAGCACAGCACAGAAACAGCACAACACAGCACAGCACAGAAACAGCACAGAAACAGCACAACACAGCACAGCACAGCACAGCACAGAAACAGCACAGAAACAGCACAACACAGCACAGCACAGCACAGCACAGCACAGAAACAGCACAACACAGCACAGCACAGCACAGCACAGCACAGCGCAGAAACAGCACAGCACAGCACAGCACAACACAGCACAGCACAGCACAGCACAGCACAGCACAACACAGTACAGTGTCAACACAATACACAGCCCAACACAACACAGCAAAGCACAACATAACACGACCAACACAGCACAGCACAACAATGCAAAGCTAAATCCCAGGCCGGTAGAGCAGCCCACAGCAGCCAAGCACAGTGAGGGCCAGTAGGGGCACGGCTGGGAGGACTGGCGACGTGGACACCCAGTCTCCTCGGAGGAAACCCAACACGGGCTGGCCAACGAGCTGGAGCCCGCAGAACCACCAGCGGAGCCGGCCAAACCTCAGACTGGAAGCTTGGAAGGCAAGGCACTGTGACTGCATTTCCTGAGTCCACCCCATTTAAACTCACAATATGGAACATATTAGGGAGGAAGAGAGAGAGGGGAGGGAGAGAGAGAGAGAGAGAGAGAGAGAGAGAGAGAGAGGGGGGGGGGGGGGGAGAGAATGAGAGTGAGTATAAATGAGTAAGAGAGAGAACAGTACAAAAAGAGAAAGAGAAAAAGATTGGAGAACAGACAGGGAGGGAGAAAACATAATGAAAGAAAAAAGCCTTGTTTTCCTTCATCTTGTGTTAAACAGCTCCCTCCGAAAAGAAAAGAAAAGAAAAGAAGAGAAAAAAGAAGAGAAGTGTACTGGTGCTCAGATCCACTGGTATGATGGGAAAAAACACACATGGTTAAGTTTGGGCATGATCCGAACCGCCTGACGTCGTTTCTACAGAGAACTTCTTTCCACAACATGAAGAACGCACAAAGGCAGAGGCTCTATAATCCTTTAAACGAAACATCTGAATGTGTCTCTCACATTACTTAGTTACAACACAAAATGGCACTGCTCATTCAGGACAACACAGGGATAAATGCACACACACACACAGATACAAACACACACACACACACACACACACAGACACACACACACACACATACAAATGCACATGGTCATCTGCATTGGCAGACATGGTATCAATGCTGCCTGAAGCATCTATGCTAAGTCTTGTCTGCACTGCCTGACTGTAATGAGAAGCAACTTACACACAATCATAAACTCAACATTTTCTCCTTAAGCTGGCTAATTGCTGGCATCTATTTTGCTGTGATGTATTGCACCGTGAGTGTGTCCTCAAAAGCCTTCACATGAACCGCTGCCAAAGATGGGCTGTGGCACCTCATCATGGCACCTCCATATCATGGCACGTCCTCATCATGCCACTTCTCATCATGCCACTCCTCATCATGCCACTCCACCTCATCATGGCACCTCCTCATCATGGCACCTCCATATCATGCCACTCCTCATCATGGCACACCTCATTATGGCACCTGATTATCATGGCACTTCATCATTATGACACCTCCATATCATGGCACCTCCATATCATGGCACACCTCCTCCTGCCCCGACACTCTGTTTGCTTTTCCACCGAAAACACAGAGGGGAGAAGAACAAGGGGGAAAGAGGAGATAAACGCTCTTCTGTCCAAGCGAAGCGGCCGAGCCCAGGAAGGAACTCCAGTTTGCAGGTGAGTGAACAGAGTCTGGTCCCATGGTAGAGTCTGGTTACCATGGTAGAGTCAGGTTACCATGGTAGTCTGGTTACCGTGGTAGAGTCTGGTCCCGTGGTAGAGTCTGGTTACCATGGTAGAGTCTGGTTACCATGGTAGTCTGGTTACCATGGTAGAGTCTGGTTACCATGGTAGTCTGGTCCCGTGGTAGAGTCTGGTTACCATGGTAGTCTGGTTACCATGGTAGAGTCTGGTTACCATGGTAGAGTCTGGTCCCATGGTAGTCTGGTCCCGTGGTAGGGGTTAATTGTAAGAGAAAAGCCTTTCTAACTCTCTGAAGAAAGGGTAGTCTTGGCGGAAGTTCAAGTGCATGACGAGGAGGTGCTGAAAAACAGGACCGTGGAGCAGGCAGCAGCATCCTCCCAGTGAGGAGAGGAGAGGTGAGAAGGGGCGGAGAGCAAAGGAGAGGAGAGGAGAGGAGGAAAGGAGAAAGGAGGAGATGAGAGCACTGAGGAGAGAAAAGGACAGGTGAGGAGATAGGATATGACAGGTGAGGAGAGGAGAGGAGAGGAGAAGAGAAGAGAGGAGAGGACGAGAAGAGAGGATAGGAGAGGAGAGGTAACAGAGAAGGGAGCAGGGGTACTCCTCATTACTCCTCTTGCCAGAGGTGTGGACTCAAGTCACATGACTTGGACTCATGGTTTTGATGACTTCAGACTTGACTCGTCAAAAATAAAAAATGACTTGCAACTCGACTTTGACTTTAATACCAATGACTTGAGACTTCACTCGAACTTCACCTCTTTGACTTGTAATGACGAGGTAAAAATCTTAAATTGAATTGAATTAAATGTCATGCAACAGTGTTAAACTATTTCTTGATATTCTTGGGCCCACAGGACTTCAGGGAAGACTACAATGAACACTGCGTGCGTGCGCACCAGAGAGAGGCACTGGCGCAGGTCAGACTACAGCACACACACACATACACACACACACACACATACACACACACACACACACATACACACACACACACCGCCTGTGCGCAGCACAGAGAGGCACTGGCGCACATAAGAGACTGATTTTCATTGCATTGAAAGACTACACTGTTTTAAACATGTACATATGTAAAGTATGGCAGCATGTCAAATGCACTGGACCAAAACTACAGGTGGTGAAGCAGAAACGGCCAACTTTGTTTTACACTTAAGGCGGCACAAAGATTGGCAAATTACGTATAATTATCTGTCTAACAATCTTTGATAAAACATGACTTAAGCTAGCAAGACTACATATCAACCTAAAAACAATAAGCGTTTGACACACAGTGGGGTAACACAAGCTATGCTTTAAAAATGGGTCGCAAACGTGTTGCATAAACATTGACTATCTACCTTTAATAATTTCACTTAAGTTAGCTTGCCTTACCTTTTAAACAAATTAAGCACACTTACTGATACTCTGCAGGCACACTTAGCACACTTACTGATACTCCGCAGGCAAAAATACGAGATAATTAAATTAGTCTCGCAAACAATGACTTGTTTAGGACTCAAAACATAAGGTTAAGCACTTACTTCTGACTTGGTAATCCCAGACTTGGGACTAGCTTGGGACTTCTCTGTCTTGACTTGGTACTTGACCCAGGACTTCATCGTTAGGACTTGAGACTTACTTTTTACTTGTGTGTGTGTGTGTGTGTGTGTGTGTGTGTGTGTGTCTGTGTGTCTGTGTGTGTTAGTTGCCAAACAATGACTTTGCCCCACCTTTGCCTCCTCTTCACACCAGTGATAAAAAATACAAATAAAATTAAGTTAAAGTAACACTATGCAACAATTTGACACTTTTTGAGATATGGTTTTACAGGCAACTAGTTTTGGTACCATCCTCAAATTCATTTTGATAGCATATGGTCATGTGAAGGACAGATAAACACTTGTGCCTTCCCCACTAGCCATCCAGGATATGCCCTATGTAGTTCTGTGTAACGGGCTGGTACACCCTGCAAAAATGGAAGAAAAGCTTTCATTGCCAGCTAAACTGCCAAAAGACACCAGTTAGTGTGTTGGCAAGTTTCTATCAGTGTCAGCTGGACTGTTGGTGGTGTTTGCAAGTTATTGCATGCCTTTTAGGTAGTTAGTTGACTAGTTTTGGACGAGAAACTCCGTACTGCTGCTTTAAATAGCAAATATAATTGTTATACAAAGAAGTGGAAGAGGGAAAAAGTGTGTGTGTGTGTGTGTGCGTGCACATGCACATCCACGTCGGTGTGTGTGTATGTGTGTATGCATGGGTGTGTGTGTGTGTGTGTGTGTCTATAAACACAGATTTACTTTAGACCAAATACTCAGACCCTGTCTCTTTCTCTGTCTGTTTCACTCTTATTTGCCCAGACTCGCTCGCTTTCGTTCCATCCCTTTATTTATTTTCCTTTTTCCTTTCTTCTCTCTTTCTCTTTCTCTTTTATTCCCCTTCTCCACCTCTCTATCAACGTTTGTCATGGCCGAGCTTCAGTAGACCAACAGCAGGACTGCATATAGATTCAGTGTAAAGACACTAAAGAGCACATCCATCTTTGCTAATGGCTCGTGTGTGTGTGTGTGCGCGGCTAATGTGTGTGTGTGCCCATGTCAGGGCCTCTGTGTGCGAGGCGAGGTGAGCGGAGCGGCGGCCTCAACCCTCTGACAGGAGCGTTTGTAATGAGCTGAGGGCCAAGAGAGGAACTATTGTTTGGCTGAGCAGGTTCCAGAGAGGAGAACTAAGAGTTGGGGGGAGGGAGGGAGGGGGGCGAGGGGGGGGGGGGGGGGGGGGGGGGCATCTGCTGATTGATGCTGTCAGAGTCTCCCCTCCTGCGCTTTCTCTCTCGCCCAGTGTGTGTCTGCCTATGTGTGTGTGTGTGTGTGTGTGTGTGTGTGTGGGCACATCCGTGTGTGTGTAAGAAAGACAGGGAGAGGGTGAGGGAGAAAGTGTGTGTATGTGTGTATGTGAGTAAGAGAGAGAGAAAAAGTGTGTGTGTGTGTGTGTGTGTGTGTAGAAAGAGTATGCTGAGGCATTCTTGTAACCTCTGTGGAAACTGACTAAAATAAATCCTGTGAGTACGTCAGAGGGGCCCCTGTGCAGCCTGTCATTACCGCCAGGAGGGGGGGGGGGTAGTGGGGGGGTGCGGGGGGCGTCAGTGCTCCTCTGCTCCGGGTACTGCAAACCACCTCAGGGCTTAGTGAGCGACTACACACACACACACACACACACACACACACACACACACACACACACACACACACACACACACACACACACACACATTCATATATGATTAAACACAAACTCAGCAAAAACAATTGACACACATATATACATACGCATACACACATGATTCCGCACTTACACCCTAAAACACACACATGCTGTGATGGCCCAGCCGGTGAGCAGTGCCCCACATGGCTGAGTACAGCCAAACAAAGGCAATTAAGAGGCATGGTGTTGGATGGGCGGTACTACCCCAGAGGATTCTCATAGGGAACTCCTCCCCACCCAGGTGTCTCTGGTTGTCCCTCCCAGGTGCACTCAATCAATCAGGCAATCAGGAGCCTTTTTAAACTCAACCAGAGGATACGGAAGCCAGACTGTCTTGCGCTACAGAGGAGTGAGAACCAGACGCCTTCCAAGACAGTCTCAGGGTAAGAGGCCCGCGGCCTGCCTTATATATTACTGAAGACGAGTAATCGCTCTCTATCTCTCTCTTGCCTCAGGAAGAGCCCGACGGAGCCCCTGACGCCAACGGCCAGACCGGTGAAGATTTCTGAGTTACCTTTTTGCGCCCCCTCCCTTTTCCCCCTTCAGTTTGTACAATAAACCTAAGTTCTGTTCACCGCAACTCCTGTGTCTGACTTCTCTTTTTCCACTTTGTGTACCCACTGTTTGCCCTTGCAAGGCCAGGCTCCCACATATGGTGGAGAATGCGGGCATTCTGAGTCTTCGCTATCAGTGGGTATACCGAGTTGGAATAGAGCACGTCGGATCAGAGGAGAAGGTCGAACATGGAAGAGATCTTGAAAGCCATTCTGACCTCGCAAGCCAATCTGCAGACAGCTGTAGTAGAGCTGTGTAGAGCAACAGGAAAACCGAAAGAGCGAAAGCCAAAAGAGGTGCTGACTAAACTGACGCCAGATGATGACGTCGAGACCTATATTACCCTGTTTGAAAGGGCGGCAACGAGAGAGAAATGGCCAAGAGCAGAATGGGCGAACAACCTTATGCCTTTCTTGACCGGCGAAGCTCAGAAAGCCTGTCGGGATCTTTCAGCTGCAGATGCCGTGAGTTTCGATAAGGTAAAGACTGCCATCCTAGCTCAATATGGACTTAGCCTCCCTGCCAAGGCACAGCGAGTGCATGACTGGAGCTACGACCCCGCTCTCCCCGTCCGGGCACAGGTGATGGGTCTAGTCCGTCTAACCAGGAGCTGGCTGGAAGAAGCAGAAGGGCCGCCCATAGTGGACAGAGTGGTGATTGATCGGTGTATACGGGGCTTGCCAAACGATGCCAAGAGGTATGTCGCCCAGCAGGGGCCTCCCAATGTAGACACGTTAGTAGCCTTATTAGAAAATCACCGGGTGATGGCTAGTCTGATGCGGTCAGAAAATAACAAGCCAAACAATTCTAAAGCCAAGACAGAGAGAGAGATGGTAGGCAAAGCTTTCAGTTCCCCACCAGCCCGAACGCCCTCTGGCTGGACCGGACCGGCTGCAAGACGAACCCAGTGGCCTCCAGTCCCACGATGTTTTTCCTGTGGCAAAGAGGGACACCTAGCCAGAGAGTGTCCTGATCGGGATGAGCCGATGCCGACAGCCGGGTCTACCGATAACAAGGGCCTCTACTGCCACCACCTCACTACCTGTTGGGCCCATGAGGGAGCACCAGCCCCAAAGTTTCCGGTGAAGATTGCTGGGAGAGACACGGAGGCACTCTTAGACTCCGGAAGTATGGTCTCCCTCGTCCGACCACAATTCGCCAGTGCACCCTGGGGTGAAGAGATGTCTGTGTCCTGCATCCACGGGGATACCCGGAAGTATCCAACCTCCAAAATCGAAGTGATCACTCCTCGAGGAAGATTCGCTCTACAGGTTGGGGTCGTCGAGCAACTGCCGGTTCCTGTGCTTTTCGGCCGGGACAGCCCCCTCTTCTCCCGCTACTGGCCAGCGAAGGCAAGGGACCCAAAACGGCGAACCAGAAAACGACCTGTGAAGATAGGAAAGTCCGTAACTCGCCCCGCCTGGGCTGCAATATCCCCCGATGGTAGCCCTGCTGAAACTTCTGATGACGACGTGGGTAAGGCTGTCCACACCCAGACCACAGCAACAGACCCTGAACGGGCAGCTGAGGTGGAGCCCCTGGAAGACATACACTCAGACGAGGTGTTCTCTCAATTTCCGGAAGTTGAAATGGAGGAAGGTCTTAGGCCAGGACAATTCGGCTCGGCCCAGCTGCGGGATCCCAACCTGACCCAAGCCTGGAGAGACGTCCAAGTGATAGAAGGTCAAAAGCAGGATGGGGTGAGTCAAGTGTCTTTTCCACATTTTATGATCAAGGATAAGCTGTTATATCGGGTAACTAAGAAGAACTCTGATATCTGTGAACAGTTGCTTATCCCAAAAGAGTATGCTTCAAAAGTGTTGTACCTAGCCCACTCCCACTTACTAGGGGCACATTTAGGAAGGGAGAAGACGTATGAACGTGTTCTCAGCCGTTTCTACTGGCCGGGAGTCAAGAGGGCCGTGGAGGAGTACTGCCGACATTGTGCCGAGTGTCAAATCAACTCCCCAAAGGTAGAGTACCGAAGTCCTCTGATACCCCTTCCCATTATTGAAACACCCTTTAGCAGGATTGGCATGGACATAGTTGGGCCCTTACCAAAGTCTAGCCGTGGTCACCGCTATATCCTAGTGATCCTGGATTATGCAACCCGTTACCCGGAGGCAATTCCTCTACGGTCTGCTACTGGGAAGGTGGTCGCCAGGGAGATGTTTCTGCTCTTCAGTAGAGTGGGCCTGCCAGAAGGAATCCTGACAGACCAAGGGTCCTGCTTTATGTCTAAAGTGATGAAATGTTTGTGCCAAAGCCTAAAGGTGAAACAAATCAGAACCTCTGTCTATCACCCTCAGACCGATGGACTTGTAGAGAGGTTCAACAAAACCCTTAAAACACATGCTGCGCAAGGTAATCGCTGTTGATGGTAAGAACTGGGACCAGCTGCTGCCTTATATTCTGTTCTCTATACGCGAAGTACCCCAGGGTTCCACTGGATTTTCACCGTTCGAGCTTCTGTACGGTCGGAGGCCTCGGGGCTTGCTGGATGTGGCCAAGGAAGCCTGGGAGCAGCAGCCGTCCACCCAGCGCAGCATCGTGGAGCATGTGGAACAAATGCACCACCGAATGACCCAAGTCTGGCCCTTAGTTCGGGAGCACATGCAGCAAGCCCAAGCGCAACAGGCACAAGTATACAACCGTGGAGCCCAGGTGAGAGAGTTCAAACCAGGAGACAAGGTAATGGTTTTAATTCCAACAAATGATTGCAAGTTTTTAGCCAAGTGGCAAGGGCCTTATGAAATACTGGAACGGGTGGGGCCCGTGAATTACCGTGTACGGCAGACAGGCCGTAGGAAAGCCCAACAACTTTACCACGTAAATTTACTGAAGCCATGGCGTGAGCCTCTCCCTGTCCCCTCCAATGTCCTGGTAGCTAACCTGCCTCCCCAGGTCCTCCCGCCAGTGAAAATGGGTGACCAGCTGTCGTCCCGGCAAGGACAAGACCTCCGAGAACTGCTCGATAGAAACAGAGATGTCTTCTCTGAGGCCCCGGGACGAACAACAGTCATCGCCCATGACATCAGAACAGAGCCGGGAAAGACAGTAAGGCTACGACCATACCGAATCCCAGAGGCCAGACGGGAGGCCATCAGAAACGAGGTGAGGAAAATGCTTGACCTTGGGGTGGTGGAGGAGTCACACAGTGCCTGGTCCAGTCCTATAGTCCTTGTTGGGAAAGCCGGATGGCAGCATTAGGTTCTGCAATGACTATCGAAAGTTAAATGAGATTTCTCTGTTTGACACCTACCCTATGCCCCGGGTAGATGAGCTGGTCGAGAGGTTAGGACCTGCCCGGTTCATCTCCACGCTAGATTTAACCAAAGGATATTGGCAGGTTCCACTCACCCCACAGGCAAGGGAGAAGACGGCCTTCTCAACGCCAGATGGTGCCTTCCACTATCGAGTCCTTCCATTTGGTCTTCATGGAGCCCCGGCAACGTTCCAGAGGCTCATGGATAAGGTGCTCCGGCCACACCAGGACTACGCTGCAGCATACCTGGACGACATTGTTATCCATAGCACGTCATGGGAGAACCATCTGCAGCACCTAGAAGCTGTTCTCCAGGCCTTACGAGAGGCGGGACTGACAGCCAACCCTGCAAAGTGCTCCCTCGCCTTGGAGGAGGCGAATTACCTTGGGTACACTGTCGGACGAGGAAATGTGAAACCCCAAGTAAAGAAGGTGGATGCCATTACAACCTGGCCCCAACCCCAGACCAAACGGCAGGTGAGAACCTTTCTCGGGTTAGTGGGGTATTACAGACAGTTCATTCCTAACTTTGCCTCTTTAGCAGCCCCCTTTACATGAGCTGACAAGCAAAAGTGCATCTAACCGGGTGAAGTGGACGGAACAGACACAGCGGGCCTTCAACGCCTTGAAGAAAGCCCTCTGCAGCGAAACCGTGCTACACACCCCCGACTTTGGCAAGAGGTTTGTGCTTCAGACAGATGCATCAGAGGTAGGCCTTGGGGCAGTCCTGTCCCAAGTACATGATGGAAGTGAATACCCCATAACCTTTGTTAGCCGCAAACTACTTCCCCATGAGAAGAATTATGCGACCATAGAAAAGGAGTGCCTAGCAGTTAAATGGGCAATCGGAAAGTTAAGGTATCACTTACTGGGTCGAGAGTTTACGTTGGTCACTGACCACGCACCATTGAAGTGGATGGCCTTCAATAAAGATAGGAATGCCAGAATAACCCGTTGGTTTCTACACCTACAGGACTTTAAGTTTACAGTGGAACACAGAGCCGGAAGACTGCATGGGAACGCTGATGCCATGTCGAGAAGGGACGACTGCCTGTGGTCTGCCGCTCCCCACCGTGGTTCGGAGCTGAGGGGGGGGGTATGTGATGGCCCAGCCGGTGAGCAGTGCCCCACATGGCTGAGTACAGCCAAAC
>NC_045154.1:17373492-17378492 GCF_900700415.2 Clupea harengus
AGTTAGCATGCCATTTGGACTTTTATTTTAAATTATTTTATTATTTTATTTTAAGTCTAACTTAACTTGGAATTTCATGGTCATTTAATTGCATGGTACGATGTGCATCCCGTGTCTAATATCAAACATACAGTGTGGTTTAGGGAAAGGATTAGGAGAGAGACTCTTTAATGATAAGCATCCTCTATTAAAGTTTTAATTAATGAACTCATGTAAGTACATTGTGCTAAATGCCACTTAATAAAGTTTTAATTAATGAACTCATGTCATTGCATTGTGCTAAATGCCACTTAAAACAGAGTTGAGTCTGAGTGTTCAGCCTGACATCAGCAGCCCTGCGGCTCGTCCCTCTGATGTCCCCAGCAGGGCTGTGTGTGTGTGTGTGTGTGTGTGTGTGTGTGTGTGTGTGTGTGTGTGTGTGTTTAACAGATGCTGACCACTTAAAGCCTCCCCCCTCCGCCAGTGCTACTGGACCTGGAGCAGGACCAGGGTCGAGTCCAGAGGAGGGACCAGGACCGGAGGAGCAGGAGGAAGAGGGGAGGATAGGAAGTGAGAGAGGGGGAAGAGGGGAGAGGGTCACAGACCACTTCAATCGTTACCCCTCCACCACTACAGCTCGTCCTGGAAGTGGATCCGGCACACGTGTGGGCCACGTCTGGCCCGGTGCCATGGTGATGGTGGTGCCATGGTGATGGTGATGATGATACACAGGGCAACCTTTTGATCAATGTTGCTGGGCAGTGTTTCTGAGCCATGTTGTTTATGCACTTTGCCATTGATGATATGCAACTTTGATCATCAGTAGGCGACTTGTCTCAGGCATCCAATCTGAACACCAGGAATCAGTCATGTGGTTGCCCAATCTGAACACCAGGAACCAGTCATGTGGTTGCCCAATCAGAACACCAGGAACCAGTCATGTGGTTGCCCAGCAACATTGGAACCAGTCATGTGGTTGCCCAGCAACATTGACTAAACAAGTTGCCCCGTGTTTCAGTCATCACTTGCAGCTGCAGACTGGACAGCTGCTGTCCCACCCCGTTCCTGCTGACTAGAGCGGGCATCCCACCCCTCTTTCATGCCACCTGGTGATGATGATGATGATGATGATGATGATGATGAGGTTAATGATGATGAGGAAGATGGTGATGAAGAGCCTACAGATGTGTCTTAACCCAGGGGCTGGAGATGATGATCCGCCAAGGCCAGGTGGAGAAGCCACCACCATCGTCCACTGTCACCATCCGCCGTCCGCCGTGCACTCTCCCCGCTGCGCTGTGGTCAGACCACACATTACTAATAGATGATGACTGAACACGTGTCCGACAGCACAAAGTGCATCGGAGGGTTTTGCATTCAGTTTCAGAGCCGGAATGGCATCTGCACCCTACTTAGGAAATGCCTTTTTTTTGCACACAGCATCTCAAGTCATTTATAGCTCTGGCAGTTCCACTGGCTCTGAGGTGGAGTGCAGTGGGTTGAATGCTTGGGCTGCTTCGTGTCCTTGGTCTTCACTTGGCCTTCAGGCATCCAGCACGGGGCTCAGAGTAGGAGAGGAGGAGAGGCAGAGACAGAGGCAGAGGCAGAGGAGAGGCAGAGGCAGAGGCAGAGGCAGAGGCAGAGGCAGAGACAGAGGCAGAGGCAGAGGCCGAGGCAGAGGCAGAGGAGAGGCAGAGACCGAGGCCAAGACAAAGACCGAGGCAGGGGCAGAGACAGAGGCAGAGACACAGTCAGAGGCCCTGACTCCACTCCACTCCACTGCACTGCCTGAGCCTCCAGTCTCTAGCCTGTGGGGACCTCTGAGGCTCTGCCAGAGGCAGACACAGACACACACATACACATGCGCACACACACAACACACATACACACACGTAACACACACACACACACATGCGCACACACACAACACACATACACACACGTAACACGCACAGACACCTAGGTGAAGGAGTGAAGCTTGTTTTCTGCTCTTAGCTTCCTGCTCAGACTTGGGGAGTGAGAAAGAGAAAGAGAGAGGGACAGAGAGAGAGTGAGAAAGAGAAAGAGAAAGAGAGAGAGAGAGAGAGAAAGAGAGAGACAGAGTGGGACAGAGAGAGAGTGGGAGAGAGCAGGCATGCCACAGACGGAGCCCTGTGCTACAAAATGGTGGCCGTGGCTTTCTGTCATTTGGGGCCCAGAGCAGCAGAGCAGTAACACACACAAACACACACAAACACACACACACACACACACACACACACACACACACACACACACACACACACACACACACACACACACACACACACACACACACGTACGTTCCCAGCCAACCAACGAGGGCTCCACACTCTTAATCAATACCATCCCTGAGGCAGGGGTGCACACACACACACACACACACACACACACACACACACACACACACACACACACACACATAAAAGCTGCTTACACGGCTTTTCCGTTCTCTTCCTTCCCTATCCCTCTTTCACTCTCTCTCTATCCCTTTCTCTCTCTCTCTCTCTCCTTCTCCCACTCCCACCACCAGAGCTCCATTCCTATCCCTCTCTCTCTCTCCCTTCCTCTGTCTCTATCCCTCTCTCTCTCTCTCCTTCTCCCACTCCCACCACCACAGCTCCAGCTCTGCCACAGGTATGAGCTCCATGGAGTCTGGCCAGAGTCTCCTGTGTCATCCTCTTCTTCTCCTCCCTTCTAATTCCTCATCCCTCGCTCTTTGCTCTTCCACTGTTCTCCTACCCTCTCCTCTCCTCTCATCTCCCCTACCTCCTCCACACTACATTTCCTCCCCATTTCATTATCTTCCCCTCTTACCACCTCTCTCCTCCTCTCTCCTCCTCTCTCCTCCTCTCCCCTTCTCTCCTCTCCTCTCCTCTCATCTCCCTCTCCTCTCCTCTACTTCCAGCTTATCCCTCCACCTCCTCTCCTCTCCCCTCCTCTCCTCTCCCCTCCCATTCTACACTTCATTTGACATTTATTGGCTTTAAAGGAAACTTAACAGTCAAAGTCTCCTGTCTCCTCCCGTTCAACCTTTTCCTCCTCACTCCTTTCTCTCTTCTCCCCTCCCCTGCTCCTCTCCTTCCCTCTTCTCCTCCCTCCTTCCCTCTCCTCATGGCCACTCCTCATGCATTCCTGTGACTCCATTGGGATTGCTAACAGCACCAGCATCAAGGGCTGGATTCCCAAGGAGCCCTCATAGGCCACTGATGCAAACCTATAGGTCCAATAACCATCATACTGAAGTGGCTTTGGATAGACGCATCTGTCAGACGTCCTCTCCGCTCCCAGCCTGGTGTGAGGGTCTGGACTCAGTCAAAGCCCCGTCTAATTAGCCCCCGCGCTCCTAGCCGCGGCTCTGCTCTGCTCTGTGGTGTGTTGTGTAATCTGTGCGCTATGTGGGTCTCTCTCTCTCTCTCTCTCCCTCTTCCTCTCTCCCCTGCTCTCTCCCTCTTCCTCGCTCCCTCTCTCTCTCCCCTGCTCTCTCTCTCTCCCTCTTCCTCGCTCCCTCTCTCTCTCTCTCTCTCTCTCCCCCACTCTCTCCCTCTTCCTCTCGCTCCCTCTCTCTCACTCCCTCTTCCTCTCTCCCTCTCTCCCTCTCTCTCACTCCCTCTTCCTCTCTCTCTCTCCCTCTCTCTCCCTCTCTCTCTCAGCCTGGCAGCGCCTCTCTGAGCTGCTCCAGCACTGAGGCAGGGTAACAGTGCAGGCCCAGGGCACACACACACACACACACACACACACACACACACACACACACACACACACACAGAGAGGGATGATGGCCCATGTTGGACTGAGTGGAGAGGAGCCACTCCCTCTGGCCTGCTTAACCATGGAGGTATACTCTTATGTAGAACTGGACAGTACTGGATTACCACTCCCATGTATTTCAATGGCCAATGCTAGGCTATGCTAGCTACTTTAGCCCTGGAAGTACGCTGGATACTTGGTTCATGGTGCTCCGTCTTTGATACCAAACCTATGATGAGGCGATCGCCTGACCTGCAAAGGGCACAAACACAAAACAAAGACCTGTACACTGGCTATGTGGGCACTTGATTGAAACCAGCCTATGGGGAACAAACTCTCTCTGTCCTTGTGAGATGGCATCCCCTGAAACTGCTCTTAGAAGCACACACACACACACACACACACACACACACACACACATCGTCTACACCGTCGCATAACACACCGGCTGCCGCCTGAAAAGGTAAGGCCATGTCGGGGCCGAGGGAGGTGAGAGGAGGGCTGAAAGAATGTCTGTAAGTCAACACCGGTGTTCTCCCTTCCTGTCAAACAGTGCTAGCTGCTAGCGCTTCACAGAGCTCCCTCTCTTCAGAGGTGTGTATGTGTGTGTGTGAGGGGGAGAGGCAGCCGCGGCTGCGCTCCGAGGGGGACGCCGGCCTTGAAGCCCTGCGGTCGCCGCCTGACATCGGCTCAGCTCAGACACACAACACACCGCTGCCAGCCATGTTGTCTTCCTCATTAACGCATGGGGCTGCTGCTTTGCAAAAAAAGGACTAAACTTTGGCAGTGCCACCCTCCCTGCCTAACCCGCCCCTTGCCCCCTCCTGCTCCAACTACTCCACCTTTCCCTCCCCCCAACCTCCACCTACCCACTACTGCCTCTCCAACCAACACCCACAATTAGAAAGGAAGCGAGTGTGACCACATCCTCCTTGGCTGCACTCCCCCCCAGCTTCCCATCGGCCTGTAAAAGGTCTCGGTTTGCAGTGCGTACGCTGGGGAGGGAGGTGAGGGCGGCGGACCGGGGCCAGAGGGGGGGGCCCCTCCCTGGTCAGTGCAAACCGCCCGCACGAGACGAGCCTGAAGGGCTAACCACTGACCTCGGGCATCCAGCTCCTGCACACACACTCCTGCATACACACACACACACACACACACACACACACACACACACATACACACTACTGCACACACACTACTGCACACACACACTACTGCACACACACACTACTGCACACACACACACACACACA
>NC_045154.1:17398492-17401748 GCF_900700415.2 Clupea harengus
CTCCCTACCCCCCTCCCTCCGGGCTCAAAGGAACAGCGAACTGGAACGACTAACTGCTTGTACCTGTCGGGGGAAGTCAGATCCCTCTGGCTTAAATGTTCTCAAGTCCTGTTTCAAAAGGCCGACCCAAAATACATGCTGGAAAAATCCGCCAGCGATGCTGGTGCCAGCGAGAATTATCCTGACAAAACAGGCTGGTGCCCTCAGCTCTTCAGCCACACACACACACACACAACACACACACACGCACACACGCACACACACACACCACACACACACACACACACACAGGCTGGTGCCCTCAGCTCTTCAGCTCTCCCTGGTAGTGGGCACCTCAAATCCCACCCCACAACCACATCCTTTTCCACTTGATCCTGGCTGATGGAAAACGCTGAGAGGAATCACTCATGCACACACACACACACACACACACACACACACACACACACACACACACACACACACAACACACACACACACACACACACAGACGCATGCACACACCACACACACACACACACACACACACACACAGACGTACGCACGAACACACACACACACACCACACACACACACACAAGACAGACAGACACACATACACATTCAAAAAAACACGAAAACACATTCACCAACACACACACAAACACATTAATAATACACACACAGCTTTGTGTGTAGCTTGTGTGTGTTTTGTGTTGTGTTCATGTGTGTGTGTGTGTTTTGTGTGTGTGTGTAGAGATGCCCCTGCTCTTAATCCACTATGTGGGGGTTTGTGGGTCCTAAAAGAGGGCATGCCTGCTCCTGGCCCGTTAAAAAAAATACTGAGCCGCCGCAGGTCCAACAGCAACTGTCCTGCATTCTTACAACTATTTTAGCCCCGGCATCAGACCGCACACCCGTAACAGCAAGGACCCTCGTCCAATGGGGAGCCTCGCCAACGGAGTTGTAATGCAGAGGCCGGAGCTGGTCAGAGTGTAAAAACAGCACCGGCGACCGCAGTGGCGGCATCCACAGTTGGCACCTCTTCCGGCCCAATCCCCCCTCCGCCCCCCCCCCCCCCCCTCTCCACACACACACACACACACACCCCTGGTTTGGTCCCCTGGGCGTGGGAAGGTGCACCTCGCCTCGTGCTGCGCTCAAACGGGGCATTGTTCCGCCCTGGGCAGCCTTGAGAAGAGCCGCTAAAACGCTAACCAACAGTTGGACATTCCATACATTTTTAATGGCAGCCCTGGCGCTTTATGTGTTGCCCTAACCCCATGCCCCGGGCTGCATGAATGGGGGCCTTTGGTGGGAGCAGGGAGGGAGGAGGTAGGAACCTCTACTACTACTACTTACTGCTAACACTTCTGCTAACGCTACTACTGCTAACGTTTCTAACACTACTGCTACGCTACTACTGCTAACGCTTCTAACCCTACTGCTAACGCTAATGCTTCTTACACTACTACTACTGATAATACTTCTAACGCTACAGCTAAGGCTTTTAACGCTACTACTACTGCTAATGCTTCTTACGAACTACTACTGCTAAAGCTACTACTACTGATTTGAACGCTTCTAACGCTACTACTACTGCTAAAGCTACTACTACTGCTTTAACGCTTCTAACGCTACTGCTAATGCTTCTTACGCTACTACTACTGATAACGCTTCTAATGCTACTTCTACTGATAATACTGCTAACGCTGCTGCTAATGTTGAGGGAGCGAACAGAATGAGGGGGGGGGGGGGCTGATGTAGGGAGAGAGAAAGATGGAGAAGGCAGCGGTTTTCCCATGATGCACTGCACGATTAGGTCTATCTGCATCATCATTTATGGACAAAGAGAAAGGGGGGAGAGAACTAAACTCAGAAAGTAATTAAAAAGAGAAAAAGAAAGACAGAAACAGCGAAAAAGTAAGATGTTGAAAAGAAATGTGGGATAAGAAAAGAAAAAAGAACTGAATGTCATAACTTGGGCGTATGTCTGCATATTAGCTTACTACACTAAGCCTTTAAGACCTTAAAAGACACAACAGGAAAAGAAGTACACTAAGAACACACTGATTCGCTCCACACCACGACCACATCAAATTCACAAATGTGTTCACCTACATCAAGGCTATAGATACACACTGCCCCACAATTCTCAAACTAAATCTAGCGAACAGCAGTTCACTGTCTGCTCTCAAAGATGACACACTCTCTCCTTCTCTCTTGCACACACACACACACACACACACACATGCAACCCACCCCCCTTCCCAACACAAGCACACACACACACACACACACACACACACACCTACCCACTGGGAACCCCTACCCTGTGTGCCAGTCAGCACCCACGCTTGGCATCAGTGTGTTGCCAGGAAGGGCCATGCAAACACAACATGTAACCTCACAGTTTCTGTTGACTTTGCAGGGATTTCCAGCCCCTTTCTTCCCAGTCCAAAAGATTAGCTGGGTCTGTGGCGGGCAGGTACAGGTCAGACACACACACACACACACACACATACACACACACACACACACACACACACACACACACACACACACAGGTCAGACGCTCTCTCCAGGGGCTATGGCAACTTTGGCAGTGGCCCACAGCCGAGCTTAAAGCCCACATGCTGATCAAAACATTTCCAGTCAGCACAAAAAAAGAAAGAAGAAGAGAAGAAAGGAGAAGAGAAGAGAAGAAAAGAGAAGGAAAGAAAGAAAAGAGAAAAAGGAGAAGAGAGAGAGGAAAAGAGAAGAGAAGAGAAGAGAAGAAAAAAAAACTAGTGATGTTTAGCAGATCGTTTGTAAAGAAAAGAGAAGAAAGGAGAAGAGAACAGAAGAAAAGAGAAGGAAAGAAAAGAGAAGAAAGGAGAAGAGAAGAGAAGAGAGGAGAAGAGAAGAGAAGGAAAAAAACAACTAGTGATGTTTAGCAGATCGTTGGTTACTCTCGCTTCCAGAGAGTGTTCATGTGCTTTTCTAATTTAAGGCTACCATGGTAACGAGCTACCATGCTAACGAGCTACCATGCTAACGAGCGCGGGTGGAGAATCAGCCAGTGCTTCCAAAACAAATCTTTCAGAGTGAGAAAAAATACAAGAAAAATAAGTCAGCATTGCATGGCAGTGTTCATATAGCTCTATGCGGAGGTTTCTATGGCGGAGTGTATAGAATAAGCTGGAAAATCCTATTAGAAAACAGAGTGGCTCGGAGTGATCCAACCGAAGTCTGCCATGCCAAACTCAGCACATCTTGAAATCCTTACAACACTCAA
>NC_045154.1:17402248-17404748 GCF_900700415.2 Clupea harengus
ACAATATATACACACACATGCACACATACACACACATACACATAGACCACATACACACACATACACACTCACACCCCCCACTGCTAACAATCCTCCCCATACTGGAGCACCCAGTGCCACCTGCTCTGACCACCACTGGCTCCCCCTGCAGAGCACTTCCCACACGCCACTGACCACTGGCTCCTGCCCATCCACCAATGGCTGCCCTGTGCTGTGCCCTGGTCAGTTCAGTTTAGCCTTGCTCTGTTTATCATCTTTTGAATATCATTTCCTCTGAGCCGTCTGTGATAAACTGCTGTTCTGTCTGGTCCTCTCTCTGGTCCTCTCTCTGGTCCTCTGTCCTTCTCTGGTCCTCTCTCTGTCTCCTCTCTGCTCCTCTCTCTGGTCCTCTCTCTGGTCCTCTCTCTGCTCTCTGTTGGTCTCTCTCTCTCTGGTCCTCTCTCTGGTCCTCTCTCTGGTCCTCTCTGTGTCCTCTCTCTGTCCTCTCTCTGGTCCTCTCTCTGGTCCTCTCTCTGCTCCTCTGTCTGGTCCTCTCTGCTCTCTCTGGTCCTCTCTCTGGTCCTCTCTGTGGTCCTCTCTGTGGTCCTCTCTCCGGTCCTCTCCCTGGTCCTCTCTCTGGTCCTCTCTGGTCCTCTGTCTGGTCCTCTGGTCCTCTCTCTGGTCCTCTCTCTGGTCCTCTCTGGTCCTCTCTCTGGTCCTCTCTGTGGTCTTCTGTCTGGTCCTCTCTGTGGTCCTCTGGTCCTCTGTGGTCCTCTCTGTGGTCCTCTCTCTGGTCCTCTGGTCCTCTGGTCTTCTCTCTGGTCCTTAGTCTGGTCCTCTCTCTGGTCCTCTCTCTGGTCCTCTCTCTGGTCCTCTCTCTGGTCCTCTCTGTTCCCTCTCTGGTCCTCCTCTGGTCCTCTGGTCTTCTCCTGGTCTCTCTCTGGTCCTCTCTCTGGTCCTCTCTCTGGTCCTCTCTCTGGTCCTCTCTGTGGTCCTCTCTCTAGTGGCGCTAGAGGGTGTGTGTTAAATCCCCCCTGTGCCCCTGGCTGTGTGTGAGGGAAGTAAAGGAGTGTCCTCCTCAGCATCTCTTCTCCGGCTGTAATGAAGGGCTTTGATCCCTCTTTGTCGACTCCGCCACATGCACCATGGCCCTTCCCTTCCTCAAGACTCCTCCAGCCCAGCCCCCCCCCACCCCAGCTCTTTAGCCCCCCCCCCCGAACTCCACTCCCAGTTCTTTACCCCCCGAACTCCACCCCCAGCTCTTTAGCACCCCCCAACCTCATCCCCCAGTTCTTTACGCCCCCCCCCCCACCTCTATCCCCAGCTCTTTAGCACCCCCCCAACCTCACCCCCCAGTTCTTTACCCCCCCCCCTGCATGTTTACATAAATGCATCTCCCTCTAGTGCCGAGGGCCTCTAGCCTGAGCTAAACGGTTTGAGGACAAAACAGAAAAAAACATCCTGAAAAAGAAAAAGAAAAAGAGGCTGTAGCTGTAACTCCTCTCCCGTCTGGGTTTGAGCGGATGTGCCTGTGTTGACCATGACGTCAGTCCTTACCAAAAGTGATGTGAAAAGATGCATGACTCTCTCTCTCTCTCTCTCTCTCTCTCTCTCTCTTGCCGTTCTTCAAAAAAGAAAGAAAAGAAAGAAAAGAAAAGAAAAAAAAGAATCCCTAACTTCCACAATCTGGGGACTCATTTGACAGCCTGAAGTTGGTAACTCTGCCACTGTTACAAATAGCGAGTCAAGAGGAATTAGCGAGCAATAAAGGCTTTTTTTCCCCGTCTCTGCCTCTTGAGTTAAAATAATGTTGTTCTGGATACAATCATCCAATTAGAGCGCTCTGGGCCGCTCGGAGAAGGCCTCTGGGATCGCATTTCAAAGGGACCAGGCTGCCCGTCTCCGTGCCGATGCTGGAGATAGCCAATGGCGTGGCAGCGTACTCCTGCGTGAGCACAGGGGAGGAGAGAGCGCATGTGTGTGTGTGTGTGCGTGTGTGTGTGTGCTCAGGATTGCGTGCGACTCGACCCTCTCGCCGTCATGCCGGGGCAGTATGGAAGCCATTGTGCGCGCTGGGACGTGTTATCAGCGGGGTCCATCTTAAACATCCCTGCTTTATGGCTTACTTCTCATTCCTCTTGATCTGAGTGCTCTCACACACACACACACAACGCACACGCAATGCATGCTTACGCTAAAGCACACACACACACACACATACACTCATGCACACACACATACACTCATGCACACACACACACACACTCATGCACACACACACACCACAACAACACATACACTCATGCACACACACATACACTCATGCACACACACACACACACACATACACTCATGCACACACACATACACTCATGCACACACACACACACACACTCATGCACACACAACCACACACACATACACTCATGCACACACACACACACACGCATACATTCATGCACACACACATAAACTCATGCACACACACACACACACACATACACTCATGCACACACATAAA